>NW_022680608.1:0-178548 GCF_009764315.1 Trachypithecus francoisi | reverse complement strand
TGCTGTGGAAGCTTTGTTGTTTCACTCTTCACAATAAACCTTGCTACTGCTCATTCTTTGGGTCTGTGCCATCTTTAAGAGTAGTAACACTCACTGTGAAGGTCCATGGCTTCATTCTTGAAGTCAATGAGACCATGAACCCGTCAGAATGAACCAACTCCAGACACAGTGAGACGTGTGGTTTCAGAGGGAGGAATGGGTGCAGAGTGAGTAACCAAGAGAATAGATGTGAGTTACTGATGAGCACCGGTGAAATACCAAATCACTATATTCTAAGATTTGTTCAACTATAGGAGCTCTGAGTAGGTCAGTCCCTGTGGACAATTGCCAGAGGTAACCAGTGGAAACTGATCCTGTAGACTTCTGCATTCATGGTACACATTTGGTCTTCTAATCACTTGAATCAGATGTGGGTCAAAACTAAAGCTCATTGGATGTTTATAATGAGCTGACACAACCAGTTCTCATTACTCACAGCAGTCATTTTATAAAATTGCAAAAAACACTGAATTCGCTAAGACTGAACCATTGGTCCTATAAGAAATATGAGGTTAGGTTCCTGTGAGCATCTGGCCACATTATCATTGAATTATCAACACTCAGCCTGTTTTAGCTGTGTTTCTATTTAAAGGCACATTGTTTAATACATATTGTTGACCATTTTCATTGAATGCATGGCCAACAACTGTTACTCCTGCCTGAACCCCTGAAGAAAGTGTCTCTAAAACACATATTTTGCCTGTAAGCAACATAACAACCTTCTTGCACTTAGGAACACTAGCTAGCACTTCATCACCACACTTGGGGTCATTTTAAACAGCAAAGTTACCAGGAGAATGAGGCTGCATTTTGCAAAAATGAAAAAAAGCATGGCATTCCATAGACCACAGCAAGACATTTGCTTACAGTATAAGCTGAAATAAGAAGTCAGAGCATTGCCTTGTTCAAGCTTAGTGAGAAAAGTGGAAACAAGGTAACTCAAATTATTTACTGCTTTAAATGTTCATGAAAGTGCAGTGAGTATTAATTTGGGGTTACAAATAAATTAGAGCAAGTAGTTGAATTTGCAAAGAGAGAATCTGCAAATGATGAAGATTGACTCTACTTGGGTAACCCCCACAAAACCTTGATCTTTGGCATTTACACCCTTGTGTATACCTTTCTGTTGAACCAGAATAACTCTAGGATATGCTTTATCCAACACTCTATGGCAGAAGGTGGCTGCACTTGCCCCGCACTAAACACTGAACATTTCTGCTTTTGCAACATGGAGTAAGTCACCTTGTAACTACCTAACAACATAACTACTAATTGTAAGAAGCCTAAGTGGTCCCTGTGGAGAAGAATCAAGGCCAGGCCAGTCAATAGCCTTACTGAGCTCCTGCCTTTCATACAGCATTCCTCTACCAGCCCAAGGCATGGAGCATCTTGGGAGTAGAATGCTTCAGTCTTGCCCAAAATGTTCCTGCTCATGTCCCAGGGAGCAGAGAAGTGCTGTGTCCTCCAAACTCTGCCATGTGGCAGGATTCCAAGCTGATGACTGAAATGGGCATAGTCATAGCCATTTTTCTTCTAGTCTTTCTCTGCCTGATATACACCATCTCCTAGGAGATGGTTGCCTTGACTTCCAAGACTCTTTTCCCAAACCCCACTTGCTTTGAAGTACAAATGTGTGCATTCTCAATGCAAGGGATCTCTTCCAAGAATTGAAGAAATAAAACAGAGGATGCCACCCTTCAGTGCTCTTGAAATTTCTCTAGACCAACAACAACCAACAGACAGTTGCTAAGAGGGTCTGTATTTATCTAAGAGTGGTTATTGCCATTTACTATTTTGTTTTTGAAATCACTATGTTATGCATCTGGGCGAGACTAACATGGGTTATGTGATGATCCAATATTTATTGTTTACTATTGCTCTCAAGTTCTTTCTTACTAGGTTCTCTTCAGGTGGAAAAGAGGCAAATATTGATGTGAATGCAATGTTGTACACTTATTCTATGACCTGATGATCAATCAATTCAAAGTATATTAGTGACAACAATCTTCATTTAACACTTCTGCCCTCTCAAAGTACAGGAAAGAATATGACCTGAAATAAATACAAGTACACAGGATTTATAAGTGGAGTCTCCTTGTGTGTACATAACAAAAGGTGGTGAACCCACAAGATTCTGTGCATCCTCAAGACACAACCTCACATGGCCCCACTGGGTCTACAATAGGCAAGTCTGGACAAAGGAGCCTGAAATCTGTTAAACAATAAAAAAACTCCTTAATCACATGGGCACTGATTGCCTTGTTACTATGCTATCATTATTGCCCATCTTTCTGTCTGAGAAAGAACCTTTTCTGCCCATGTCTAGTATGAAGATATTTTGCTTTGCTAGCAGCAGTGCCTGAGGCTATGCAGGAATAAATACAATTTGAAGAAGGAGGTTCACACTGCATGCAGTTGTTAAGACTTTATTATACCACACATACTATAAATGCCCAGGGACTAAGCTAGGAGTCTGTACCCACAACCAAACTACTTAGTTAGTCTGTGATCCAGGGAAGGAAAAACCCTACCGGTGCTATGACCCATAGTTCTTACCTGGGACTTGTTTGAAACTCGAAAGGCAAGGAGTCTCTTAAACCAGACCAAGATCTCGTTCACCCACAAAGGAGTTGTACCCATGTACCTTAATGTGTGCCAATGGACATCTAGTAATACAACTTTCTCAAAGTGGTTTCCACATACTTATCCCTTAGTCACTGGTTCTACAGGATACTCCACATCCTGCCTGAACAAGAAAGTCAGTAAACTCTTTGTCTGACCCTCTGAGATTCCAGCAGAGGCTGATTGGTATTGCCCAACACAGTATATTGAACTAGGTATGGAACCGGTGACAATCATGGTTACCCAAATCTGGAAAGACCCAGATTGTAGCACTGGCACATACGATCTTACAATCCTTACTATCTTAAAGCCAAATCTCCCTACATGGACTACAGAGCTATCCCTGACATTACAAATAGGAGCCAAAAGTCAGAGATTAATTTATGCATTGTAAAGAAGACCCAGACCTGTCCAGCCCAACAGCAGTTTCAGGTCTTTAAGTAATTTAATAAGCATTTCAAGCAAGAGGTACCTGAAGTGCCCCCTCCTACAGCTATAAAATTGTTTGCACAGTTGGCTAAAAACACAGCTGATAGCCTGGGGGTTTCCTCATGTTATGTCTGCAGAGGAATAAATATAGGACATTAATGGCCTTAAGAAGCAAAAGAGCTATTGCCTCAAGAAACTTATACCCTAACCCTTTTATCCTCAGAGTGGACACTCACAAGCCCAAGTGTTTGGCTACTGAAGACTTTTATCATTCAGAGATACTGCATAGCCCATTGGAGAAAGGCTTTTATTAACCCTTTCTCCTAACTAAAGTAGGAGAATTAGCCTGTCTAAGGCAATAATGCTACAATGACACAGTAAGAAAAATTTTATGATGGGGTACAAATAAGCAAGGCAAGAATACCACCAGATAGCCATGCTGCAATCCGTTTTCATGTTTCCGTTTCCTGTTTCCCTTCCTTGAACCACTCCTGGTATCAACAAGAGACACTAGCCACCTGGCAAGCACATTCTGGCCTGTATTGGATCTGTGGGGCAGGAGCATATAGGAAATTGCCAGATAAGTGTACAGGAGCCTGCATGCTAGGAACAATCAAACCTTCATTTTTCCTACTTCAACTCCAATGGGGAGAAATGCAAGGATATCCCATATACGATGAAAATAGAAAGAGACCTAGAAGGAGCATAATCTCAAAAATAAATACAAATATGAAGAAGGACACAGACATAGGGGACTCAAAAGCCAATGAATGCTCTCCTGAAACAATTATTAAATACTATAGGCCAGTGACCTGGGCACAGAATAGGTCCTGAGGATACTGTACCCTGATCTATATGCTCAACTGCATCATAAGACTACAACCTGTACTAAAAATCATCACCAATGAAATGGCAAAGGCTTTAGATTTATTGGCTATTGAAGCCGTGAAGATGAGAAATGCTATATATCAGAATAGGCTGGCATTAGATTACCTCCTAGCCTCAGAAGGATGTGTCTCTGGAAAGATCAATCTCACTAACTGTTGTCTAGAAACTGATGATAATAGGAAGGCTATCATGGAAATCACTGCTGGGATGCAGAAGTTAGCTCATGTTCTGGTTCAAACTTAGTCAAGGTGGTCTCCAAATTCCCTTTTCAGGGGATAGTTTTCGACTTTCAGAGGATTTAAAGCCCTGATACAGTGATTCCTGCTTATCATAGCTGGCTGCCTAATACTCCCTTGTCTCCTACCACTTCTCATCAGAAGTATTCAGTCAACTACAGAAGCAACTGTGGTCAGACATACAACTACTCAGATCATGATGCTAATCAACTATCAGACCCTGCTCCAGGGAGAGAATGTACCAACCTAAGAGGAACTAGATAATTGTGGTGCTCTCTATTGAAGCTTAATTCATATATAGAGCACCAAAGGGGGGAATAAAGTGGAAAATTAAAAGAAATCAAGAACTTACTATATAAAGTTGGGCAGAATAGGTATGAAATGGCCCCCACTGAAGAGTTAAGAAATAATATAAAGTGCCTTTCTGTGGGGTCTGTGAAGCATTAACCACATCTCCCCCCAACATATTTTGTAAGTCCTGTAAGTTCCTGATTTTTTAGCTGTGTAGCTGCAAGGTCACAAAATAGATAAACATAAGCTGCAAGACATGCTTCCCCAAGAATGTCACATGATGATTAACTGCCTTTGTTCTCGCTTCTGTAAGCCTGCTTCTGCATCACATAGTTCCTGCCTCAAGATGCAAAAAAAGTGCTTGTTTTCTTCGTTTGTTGCTCAGACTTTCAAGACACATGCCTGCTGAGTCAGTATACACCTAAAAGAAATCCTCCTGGACCCCGCTTGATCTCTCCAGTTCTCTGATCTCTGCTATAGTGCAACTGTAATACCACATGAAATCTGAACTAATACAGGGAAGATGCAGCATTTATAGCCAGCAATTACCCTGGATATTCCCCAGAAACAACAACATTCTGATTCCTATAGGCTTTCTTGTCTGATTTTTAATCCATCTTTCCTTTCTTCTTTTTTTATTGTTCTTCTTTTTTTAAATCATGAAGAGTATATTGAAATATAACTTTAAAAAGAAACAAGAATACCAAGCATGGTGGCTTACACCTGTCATCCCAGCCCTTTGTGAGGTAGAGGTGGGGGATACCTTATGCCCAGGGCAACATAGTGAGATCTTAGCTCCAAAAAAAAAAATTAAAATTTGTCAGGTTTGGTGGTATGCACCTAATGATCCTAGTACCTCAGGAGCCTGAGGCAGGAGTATCGCTTAAGCCCAAAGTTTGATACAAGCCTGGGCAACATAGTAAGGCCTCATATCTACAAAACATTTTAAAAAATTAGCCAGACATAGTGGCACACACCTGTGGTCCAAGCATCACAGAGGCTAAGACATGAAGATTGTTTGAACCCACAAAGTTTGAGACCACAGTGAGCTATGATCCCACCACTGCACTCCATCCTGGGCAACAGAGTAAGACCCTGCTTCTAAAAGAGTAAAAATTAAAAAAATTAAAAATTGCTTTTGGATGCCAGACCAGACTTGTATATTATGGTAAAATGAGAAATTGCGAATGGAAATGTATTTAAGCAGGATTAAAGAATCATTCCACACCACAGTGGCTCACACCTGTAATCCTAGCACTTTGGGAGACCAAGGAAGGCAGATCACAAGGAGATTAACACCATCCTGGCCAACATGGTGAAACCTCATCTCTACTAAAAATACAAAAATTATCTGGGCATAGTGGCATATGCCTATAATCCCAGCTACTCAGGTGAATTGCTTGAGCCCGCGAGTTGAAGGCTGCAGTGAGCTGAGATCACAGCACTGCACTCCAGCCTGGCGACAGAGCAAGACTCTGTGTCAATTAAAAAAAAAAAAAGGATCATCCCTTACACACATATTTCCGCTTTTTTGCATGCGAACAGTGATTACATCCATGTAGCCAGTCCACCGCTGCCACCAGCAAGTCAGCTCCCTTGGGCCAAAATATCATAGATGAATGCTCACTTCTCTTATTTAACCTGGCTAGTTAAGGGATAGAAGTGACTCCTCCTGACCTCATCTGTAGGTTCCTCTTACATTTCCCCTCTCCATTCTAGAACCTCAGATCTTAAACATCACTTTCTCTGGTTTCACAGCAATCACTTGATGTGTTCTGTTTCTGTGGTTGTCAACCATAAATAGATGATTCTCCCTGACCTATTTTATCCCATAATTCCCCCACATTGACACCTAAGGCAGGACACATCAAAGAAGACAGAAAATCAAGTCCAGTGAGAAAGCAATCGACAACACTTTGCTACCAATTTCCCTTCAAATAAATAGTAGGCCAGGTGCAGTGGCTTACCCTGCAGTCTAAGCACTTTGGGAGGCTGTGGTGTTAGGGTTGGACTGCTTGAACCCAAGAGCTCAAAACCAGCTTGGGCAACACAGTGAGACTCTGTCTCTACAAAAAATATAAAAAATTCACTGGGCTTGATGGTGTGGACGTGTAGCCTCAGCTACTGAGGAGGCTGAGGTGGGAGAATCACGTGAGCTCAGAGTTCAAGGCTGAGTGAGCTAAGATCACATCACTGCCCTCCAGCCAGCGCAACATAGTGAGACCACACTCAAAAAGGCCTTCATTTATTAATTTTCTCATACAACCAATATTTATTTGAGTTAACATTGTATGCTCAGGAACATACCAGATACAAAAGGATATAACAGAAAATGTAACCAGCAATGCCTCTGCCCTTGTTGAGTTTAAAATCTAGTGGCCACAGGGGTAAGGCTTGGTGACACCTGCCTGCAATCTCAGCATTTGGAAAGGCTAGGTGGGAGGATCGTTTGAACCTAGGAGTTTGAGACCAGCCTGGGGAACATGGCAAAACCCTCTCTCTACAAAAAATTTAAAAAGTTACTTGGGCGTGGGGGTGCATACTTGTAGTCTCAGCTACTCAGGGGACTGAGGTGGAGAATCACCCGAGCTCAGGAGGTTGAGGTTGCAGTGAATTGTGATCCTGCTACTTCAGTCTAGCCTAGGCAATGGAAGGAGACCATGTCTTAAAAGAATTCATTAATTAATTAATTTGAATCTAGTGGCCAGAGAGAGATGATAATTTAATAAGCTCAAGAAAGTGTCAGAGTATCAAAAAAATAAGCAAGGTGGTATGATAGAGAGGGTTCCATTTCCTGAAATGACATTTGAGTTGAGACCTGAAGGCTGACTACACAAATACTTAGAGGAAGAGCTTCCCAGAGGGTGAAAGAATTTTGTGGACAACACACAAGGGCTCCACACTACACAGCACACATCACAGGTGCTCATGCATAGCTACAATCTATAATGTAAGTCATAAATTGGTGAACCCATCTGTATAGACCAACTTCCCCGACATCATTCCACAAAATCAAAGTGGGATTATTTTTTAACCTACAAATGTTGATTCAATCAAATGTCTGCCCCAGATATCCCACACTCCTTGAAGTGGCCTATGTCAGTGGGTGTTTGTGACCCAATTGTTCAGCAGGTCATTGAGCAAATCAAAGCAACCTAATATACTAAGACCATAGTTCAGATAAAGGGCTCAATTTTGGACATTCCTTTTGTGTTTGTGGGGCTTATCATATTTTTAAAAATGAGAACCATTGGAACTTGAATATGAGCAAACACATACACACACACTTATGATGAGCTTTCTATGAGATATGTGCTTGCATGTGTATAATGTGCATAATATATATTCTTTTACACACACTTTTATATGTAAATATGAGTATAATATATAATCACATATATACATTCTTTTAAATTATATATGTACTCTTAAATTACATATGTAATATTCATGACTATATATACATTACACACATCATGTGTGTATGTTATATATAATATATACAAAATATATAATACATAGACTTTTATCTACATCACATATAATGCACAAAATGTATATTACACAATATATAAATACATTCAAAAGAACGTGTGTATATGTCCATATATATACACATACATATAAAAATATGTATAAAAGAAAACATTATAGGTACATGCATACACACATGCACACACACAATGTATATATGCTATACAAATGCATATAATATAGGTCAGGCATGGTGGTTCATGCCTGTAATCCCAGCACTTTGGGAGACTGAGGTGGGTGGGTCACCTGAGGTCAGGAGTTTGAAACCAGCCTGATCAAGATAGTGAAACCCTGTCTCTACTAAAAATACAAAAATTAGCTAAGTGTGGTGGTGGGTTGGGAGGCTGAGGCAGGTAGATCACTTGAACCTAGGAGACAGAGGTTGCAGTCAAATTCGCACCATTGCACTCCAGCCTGGGTGACAGAGCCAGACTCTGTCTCAAAAAAAAAAAAAAAAAAAAAAGAGGGTATAATATAATGTGTGCACATACAGATAGACAGATTAGATGATAGGAAGAGGATACGTAGAAGGTAGATGATGATGATAGATAGATAGACACATAGGTAGATACACAGATAATTAATGGATAGATAAATAGACATGGATAGATACATACTTAGGTGATAACTGGCAGATAGATGGATAGATATAGAGAGAGATTAGATAACTAGATAGAAGATACATGATTGATGAGAAGATAAACAGATAGATGATTGATAGACAAACAGAGGGAGTCTCTCATGCTACGACAGGGTCTCTTAGCCTTAGTACTCTTCAATGCCTAACCTAACCACATACCACATGTGCATACATACACTACATACTGCACCCACAGGCACTTACATGTACACATACACACTAAATACAGGACACAAATGTGCACATGCATGCACACGTATACACTACACATGTTTGCACGTCCATACATATCAGACACAAGCATGCAAACACATGCACATCACACAATGCACACATGTATACACCAAAAACATATGTACACAAACTGCACATGCACCCTAAATATATCACATTTGCACACATATCCCACACATATGTGTGGACATATGCATGTATACTCACTAAGGCATACAACACATGCATAAAAACACACACATAATACACACCACAGATATGTATGCACATGCATACACAGTAATGCATGCTACATACAAGCATACCTAAACATCACATATATGTGCACATATGAACAGTAAATATGTATTAAACACATGCACACTATACATGCATGCATATATACTTATATACTACCTGCCTGCATGCACACTATGCACATTCATGCACATATAGGCACACACTAAAAATACACCCCACATATACCACATGCACATGCAAACATGACACATATGTGTGGATGAATGCACAGTGTACATTCACACACACTCAATGCACAGCACATATAAATACAACACATACATTATGTATGTGAACACACACTATGAATATATACACAGTCATACACATCATACATGAACACATAGATGCATGCTACATATACACACACATGCCTGCAAACAGATATACGTATGTGCACACAGGTTCACACACCACTTCACTGCAGGCCCTGGGGAAGGTGGGAGGAAACACACTTTTTCTGCCTGTCAACCCAGTGTGAGCAAATGAAGTGACCATGAGATGCTGGCAGAAAACAGAGTCTGTATGTCAGGATACCACAGTATCAGCCATCATGTCTTCCTCCAGAGTCTTTACTCAGCAGACACTGGGACAGCCCCACAGTTCTCATGGGACCATGGTTGTGGAGGCTGTGCCCTGGTTTAACCTCCACCCAGGCCCACTCCCCACTTCAGTTCTTGTTCTAAGATTCCATATGGAACTTGCTGCTTCAGGTCCCAAGAAGGACACTGCTATTAAAGACATTTCTGTTAGGGTGGGAGCTGTGGCTCATGCCTGTAATCCTAGCACTTTGGGAGGCCAACGCAGGTGGATCACAAGTTCAGGAGTTTAAGACCAGCCTGGTCAACATAGCGAAACCCTGTTTCTATTAAAAATATAACAATTAGCAGTGGGGATGAGGTGGCAGGTAACTGTGATCCCAGCTACTCAGCAGACTGAGGCCGGAAAATCACTTAAACTTGGGAAGTGGAGCTTGCAGTGAGCTGAGATCGCACCACTGCCTTCTAGTCTGGGCGACAGAGAAAAACTCTGTCTCTAAATAAATAAATAAATAAATACAAAATAAAGACATTTCCCTTTGTGAAAATCAATTCCATGTTGACATTCAAGTTTTGCAATTGTTACACAGCAATACATTTGCAATTATGGAATCCTGACTCTACTAATCAAAGGGAAGCAATTTTCAGTCTTCTCTGGTCTTCTTTCTTCCATCAAATTAAAATACAACCATGAATGTAAAGTTCCAGGTAACTATTCAAAAATTGATGTGCTCTGTGGTTGTAAAAATAATGCAGAGATGGGTCAGGATGACTTGTAGCTTTCACTCTCATTTCTCCAAAAATCCTCACCAAAATAAAAATATGGAAGTACAAATAAGTAAAATAAATGAAAGAAGGGTGTGGGTGTGGGTGGGAGAATATTCAAAGTCAGAAATTTCTACTGTAATTTCAGAAACAGAAAGAGGAAATTAGGTAAAATCTGAAGTCACGGTGTTCCCATTTTTTTTATTATGCTCAATAGTATGAAACTTTTGAGTTACACTCCAATCCATGAAAGTATAATTGCCAGTTCACACGTTACCAATTAGTAAGTTTCATGTTCTCCTGTTTAATACATAAAATCCATAAAAATACAAATTCTATATCATCCCAGCACTTTGGGAGACCAAGGCAGATGGATCACCTGAGGTCAGGAGTTCAAGACAAGCCTGGCCAACATGGCAAACCCAGTTTCTACTAAAAATACAAAAATTAGCCTGGCATGGTGGCAGATACCTGTAATTCCAGCTTTTGGGAGGCTAAGGCAAAAGAATCGCTTGAACCTGGGAGGCAGAAGTTGCAGTCAGCCAAGATTGTACCTACTCAGCCAAGGGATAGATCATCTCAACCCCTAAAACACTCGAAGCCTCAGAGGCCTCTGGAAATGGAGGAACCAAATATTGGGACATTTTACTCCCCCAGGCCCAGGAGTCAAATCCTAACTTGACTAAAATCTGGCCAGTCTTGAAAGTCTTGTTCCTCTCCCTGTGTGCAACCTTGGTGCTCCTCATGCTACTTTGGAGCCTGCATCTACAGGTATGGCATCATGAATATTTCAGCAGTTGTTTTTGGCAACACATGATGCTAGTATCAAAAATAAATGAAAGGCGGGCATGGTGGCTGATACCTGTAATCCTAGCACTTTGGGAGGCTGAGATGGGCAGATGATTTGAGGTCAGGAGTTTGAGACCAGCCTGGCCAACAAGGTGAAACCCCATCTGTACTAAAAATGCAAAATTAGCCAGGTGTGGTAGCATATGCCTGTAATCCCAGCTACCCAATGGGTAAGGGAAAACTGAGGTGGAAAACTGCTTGAACCCAGGAGGTGGAGGTTGCAATGAGCCAGAGATTGCCCCACTATACTCCAGCCTAGGCAACAGTAAGACTTTGTCTCAAACTAAAGAAGATAAAATTGTACATATCCGTGATGCACAACATGATGTTTTGAAACACGTATCTGACCAGGTGCGGTGGTTCACACCTGTAATCCCACAACTTTAGTAGATCACAAGGTCAGGAGATTGAGACCATCATGGCTAACATGGTGAAACCACAAAAAATTAGCCAGTCCTGGTGGTACATGCCTGTAGTCCCAGCTACTTGGGAGGCTGAAGCAGGAGAATCACTTGAACCAGGGAGTTGCAGGTTGCAGTGAGCCAAGATACTGCTACTGCATTCCAGCCTGGCTACCGAGTAAGACTGCCGCAAAAAGAAAAAGAAAAAGAAACACATATCTACAGCAGAATGGCTAAATCAAGCCAGTTAACATATGCATTATCTCAAATTCTTATTTTTTTTGTTAAAAATCTACTCTCTTAGCAATTTCTACACATACAAAACATCCTTATTAACTATAGTCACTATGTTGTGCAATGGTTTAGTGAACTGTTATGCTGAAATGTATAGAACATGATACCATCAAATATCATAAACTTAGGACATGGTGAAGGCAGGGAAAAATGTTGTGTATTAGGGAAATTGAATAGATCACAGCATTGACATCAGAGGACGATACACATGTCCCTGTATCTGTCTTTTACAAGCCTGGTGGACAGAGAATCAAGAAACAACACCAGCTAGGTGTGGTGGCTCATGCCTGTATTCCCAGCACTTTAGGAGGCTGAGGCAGGCGGATCACTTGAGGTCAGGAATTCAAGACCAGCCTGACAAACATGGCAAAACCCCATCTCCACTAAAAATAAAAAATTATCCAGGCATGGTGGCGCAGGTCTGTAGTCCCATCTAATCTGGAGGCTAAGGCGGGAGAATTACTTGAATCTGGGAGTGGAGGTTGCAGTGAACTGAGATCACACTACTGCACTCCAGCTTAGGCCACAGAGAGAGACTCCATCTCAAAACAGCAACAACAAAAAACCCTCCCCAAGGCACAGATTCTTTATCTGCAAAGCACATGAATAATAACAGAAACTTAAACCCTCTTAATCCCCAATCTGGGAGATCAACAGAAGTTTGCCCCAGCTAGTTGCAGTGGCTCGCACCTGTAATCCCGACATTTTCCCAGCTGAGGCAGGAGGATTGCTTAAGTCCAAGAGTAAAGGCCACCCTGGGCAACATAGTAAGAACTCGTATCTACAAAAATTATTTATTTATTTATTTTTTTTATCACTATTTTTGAGATAGAGTCTTACTCTGTCACCCATGCTGGATGCAGTGGTGCAATCTCAGCTCACTGCAACCTCCACCTCCTGGGTTCAAGCAATTCTCCTGAGTAGCTGGGATTACAGACACATGCCACCACACCAAGCTAATTTTTGTACTTTTAGTAGAGATGGGGTTTTACCATTTTGGCCAGGATGTTCTTGAACTCCTGATCTCATGATCCACCTGCTTCGGCCTCCCAAAGTGCTGGGATTACAGACATGAGCCACTGTGCTTGTCCTACAGACATTTTTAGAAATTACTTGGGCATGGTGATATGTGCTTTAGTCTCAGCTACTCAAGAGGCAGAGGCAGAAGGATCACTTGAGATCGAGGCTGCAGTGAGCTATGCTTGTGCCACTGCACTCCAGCCTTGGTGACAGAGTGAGACGCTGTCTAAAAAAACAGAATTATCCTTGTTTAGTACTGATGAAGATCACCGTGGTGACAAGGTGGGTTTAGGAGGTTGGAGGTGGGAGGGACTTCTATAAATAGAATCCAAAATCTAAAAATTATTGATTATCAGTCTTATATTTTATTCTTATCCTATTTCAATCTGATGAAATAGGATATTGGGATGTGGGTGACTTACTTTTTTTTCCTCCATTGATTTCATTTGTGTGTGTTTTTTTTCTTTTTTTCTATTTATTTATTTATTTATTTTTTATTTTTTATTTTTTTATTTTTTATTTATTATACTTCAAGTTCTAGGGTACATGTGCATAACGTGCAGGTTTGTTACATATGTATATTTGTGCCATGTTGTGTGCTGCACCATCAACTCGTCAGCACCCATCAATTCATCATTTATATCATGTATAACTCCCCAATGCAATCCCTCCCCTCGCTCCCCATGATAGGCCCCAGTGTGTGATGTTCCCCTTCCCGAGTCCAAGTGATCTCATTGTTCAGTTCCACCTATGAGTGAGAACATGCGGTGTTTGGTTTTCTCTTCTTGTGATAGTTTGCTAAGAATGATGGTTTCCAGCTGCATCCATGTCCCTACAAAGGACACAAACTCATCCTTTTTTCTGGCTGCATAGTATTCCATGGTGTATATGTGCCACATTTTCTTAATCCAGTCTGTCACAGATGGACATTTGATTGATTCCAAGTTTTGCTATTGTGAATAGTGCTGCAATAAACATACGTGTGCATGTGTCTTTGTAGTAGAATAATTTATAATCCTTTGGGTATATACCCAGTAGTGGGATGGCTGGGTCATATGGTACATGTAGTTCTAGATCCTTGAGGAATTGCCATACTGTTTTCCATAATGGTTGAACTAGTTTACAATCCCACCAACAGTGTAAAAGTTCCTATTTCTTCACATCCTCTCCAACACCTGTTGTTTCCTGACTTCTTAATGATTGCCATTCTAACTGGTGTGAGATGGTATCTCATTGTGGTTTTGATTTGCATTTCTCTGATGGCGAGTGATGATGAGCATTTTTTCATGTGTCTGTTGGCTGTATGAATGTCTTTTTTTGAGAAACGTCTGTTCATATCCTTTCCCCACTTTTTGATGGGGTTGTTTGTTTTTTTCTTGTATATTTGTTTGAGTTCTTTGTAGATTCTGGATATTAGCCCTTTGTCAGATGAGTAGGTTGCAAAAATTTTCTCCCATTCTGTAGCTTGCCTGTTCACTCTGATGGTAGTATCTTTTGCTGTGCAGAAGCTCTTTAGTTTAATGAGATCCCATTTGTCAATTTTGGCTTTTGCTGCCATTGCTTTTGGTGTTTTAGACATGAAGTCCTTGCCCATGCCTATGTCCTGAATGGTACTACCTAGATTTCTTCTAGGGTTTTTATGGTATTAGGTCTAACATTTCAGTCTCTAATCCATCTTGAATTAATTTTCGTATAAGGAGTAAGGAAAGGATCCAGTTTCAGCTTTCCACTTATGGCTAGCCAATTTTCCCAGCACTATTTATTAAATAGGGAATCCTTTCCCCACTTCTTCTTTCTGTCAGGTTTGTCAAAGATCAGATGGCTGTAGATGTGTGGTATTATTTCTGAGGGCTCTGTTCTGTTCCATTGGTCTATATCTCTGTTGTGGTACAGTACCATGCTGTTTTGGTTACTGTAGCCTTGTAGTATAGTTTGAAGTCAGGTAGCGCGACGCCTCCAGCTTTGTCCTTTTGACTTAGGATTGTCTTGGCAATGCGGGCTCTTTTTGGTTCCATATGAACTTTAAAGCAGTTTTTTCCAATTCTTGAAGAAACTCATTGGTAGGGCAATCAGGCAAGTGAAAGAAATCAAGGGTATCCAGTTAGGAAAAGAGAAGTCAAATTGTCCCTGTTTGCAGATGACATGATTGTATATTTAGAAAACCCCATCGTCTCAGCCCAAAAGCTCCTTAAGCTGATAAGCAACTTCAGCAAAGTCTCAAGATACAAAATTAATGTGCAAAAATCACAAGCATTCTTATACAGAGCCAAATCAGGAATGAACTTCCATTCACAATTGCTTCAAAGAGAATGAAATACCTAGAAATCCAACTTACAAGGGATGTAAAGGACCTCTTCAAGGAGAACTACAAACCACTGCTCAGTGAAATTTATGTACTTATTTTATCTCCTTCTCAATTGCAGGGTTATAAACCTTGGATTGCCCTGCCCAGGGAAAGGGCATCTGACTTACTATTGCTGAAGAGAGAGACAAGAGGCTGGCTGCCAAACAGAGCAGTGGCTGAGTTACAGTAGTGGCATATTTTTCCTCTTTGCACAAATAAACAGTGAATTCCTGTTTCCTAATGTGTGTGTGTGTGTGTGTGTGTGTGTATGTGTGTGTGTTTACCCCCTTGTGGATAATAGTAGGGTTTGACCCTCCAGGAAATAAACCTTTTCTTTCCTTCCCTCATACATGTTACTCACATCTTCTCTGGTCAGAATGATGGCAATAACATCACTAAACATCACTAAATAAAGTTCCCTTCTGGCTGCCTGAGGGAATGAACATTTGTTGAAATCATAGAAGAAAAATGTGTTTGTGTTAATTAGGGAGTTTTAAAATAATTTTTCGTGCCTTACCATGGTTATGCTTTTTCTTTTTTCCCCGCCTCTTCCCTCCTCCCCTCTTTTTTCACCTTATAGAATTTACCTCACAGTTTTTTTGTTCCAAAGTCTGGCCTCTGTCTCCAAAAGGACTGTGTTCTTTTGTGCAAGCTCTGGGGAAGGTATTAGTTTCCTTCCTCATTCACATTACTGGTAGAAATTCAGATCTCTATGGCTGTAGGGCACGTTCCCTGTTCACTTGCTGACTGGCAGCTGAGGCCTGTTCTCAGCTTCTATAGGTCACATGCATTTTTTGCCTAGTGGTCCTACTCCTCAGATACACTGAATGGTCTTTCTTTGACCCAGTCAGGAACAGTTCTCCACTTTTAAGGGCCCACCAGGATAATCTCTGTTTCATGGACTGTCACTTAAATGACATCACATTTAGTCCACTTTGTCTTGGCAGGTAGCATTTACAAGTACTAGGCAGGGGATATGGACGCCTTCGATGTTTGTAAAGACTTAGAAACAAAAGAAAAATGGTTGGGGGCAGTTGATGCCAACAGTTTAAGATGTGGCTACTGTTGAAAAGCAAATTCTGAATTATGATACATAACAGGAAGTGAAAATAAAGGTTATTTTATATTGCAGTGGCTCACATCTGTAATCCCAACACTTTGGGAGTGGATCACTTGAGCACACAAGTTTCAGGCCATCCTGTGCAACATATTGAGACCGTGTCTCTACAAAAAGTAAGAAGCAAAAAATTTAGCCAGGTGTAGTGGTGCACGCTTGTAGTGCCAGTTACTTGGAATGTGGAGGTGGGAGGACCAGTTGATAGCTTTTTTCACCAAAGTGTTCAAGGCTACAGTGAGCTCCGATTCTGCTGCTGCACCCTAGCCTGGGCGACAGGGCAAGACACTGTCTCTTGTTGGATTCTGTAAAAGAATCAGTTATAGAGGGAATAAGAGTCCATAGTCTTCCTCCTTGGTGTCTTAAGGAGGTACTTACCAAGTGGGTATTTTTATGCATCCACGAGCTCAAAAACCTGTGGTTGTAACTGCTGTTTTGTTGTAAATCCTCATTTGGTGCTTGCTTTTGAGCTCTCCCTGTGTATCACATCTGATGTTTCTGAAAGAACTGAAGTGAAATGACCACATAAAGGAAAGAGAAAACCAGGGGATTTCTTTCAGGACACACGAAGGAAAAACTTTAAAAACTGAGGAATTTGGTGTAATTTTAAGATCCCAGTTGCAACTGCCGAAATGGGTGTGTGTGTGTTTGCATCCGTGTGTGCATGTGTTTGTGATAATCAAATTTTGTTTTGTTTTCTGAGACAGTCTTAACTCTGTTGCCAGGCTGGAGTGCAGTGGTGTGATCTCAGCTCACTGCAACCTCTGCCTCCTGGATTGAAGCGATTCTTGTGCCTTTCAGCCTCCTGAGTACTGGGGCTACAGGCACACACCACTATGCCCAGCTAATTTTTATAGTTTGGATGTACAAAAATTGGACAGGCTGGTCTCAAACTCCTGATCCCAATTGATCTACCCTCTTTGACCTCCCATCCCAAAGTGCTGAGATTACAGGCATGAGTCATTCACCCCGGCTGACAGTCAAAATTTTGACTCAGTGCAACAAAAATACTACAGTGGAAAGAGGTGGGTAATTCTCTGACTACTATGTTTATTGTTATTTTGTGACACTGTTATTTCAGTGTCCCTCCATCTCATGACTGACAAATGCAATACTGAACATGTTAAAAAATGTCTTCTCTTTCCAGTCCTCCTCCCTGAAGTAGGGACATTCCTTACCTCATCATGCTTGACAACCTTGGGTTATTGTTACCTTATCCCTCACCCTCATCTCATCATCTCCCTCAAATCCTTTCTGTAAGTAGGTGAATTTTAAATCATATGTAAGTAAAACTAAGCCACCAAACATCAGCTGGCATACATATCTTCCATCCATTGCCTGCTCTGTTGGAGGATTTTATTCCATGAATGTTCATCTCTGACTTAATATCCTCCTCTGTGCACTGCATATTATTTGAGTTTGTTCTTCCTATATTTCACTAGCTCGTGAGCTCAAAGAGCTACACTGTCAACCTGTAACTTTGTTTTGAGTCTCTTTCAGCTTGCCTTGGTCCTCAAAAGGCAGCAAGTCTGGGCTCCCACAAAATACTGCTCCTCTGTGGTTTGATGTCTTGAACTTTATGACTGCACATTGGTCCTAATCTTTGCTCTACAGAGGTCCGGAACCTGACAGCCTCTTTCCGTGTGGCAGAGGTCAAGCCCTCAGGCCTTTGTGCTCAAGCATTGAAGGTCTCATTTCCTCCAACTCTCTTTCCTACCAAGAGGGGTGGCAGAGCAGGACTAAGAACTCATCTTCTCTGTACAACTCATAGACAAACTGGTACAAAAGCACACACATCCACAGCAGGGAAAGAGCAACTCAGGCCCATGAGCTTCATGCAGCAAGTCCAAATACTTAAATCCCAGCCCAAAGAGAGATGAAGAAAAGGAAAAAGGGAGAAAAGCAGAAGAACAAAGGAATGAGCACCATCAATGTCAACAGCTCTTGACCATACACAAAAATCTGTCTTCCCAAATTAAACATTACTTTCTCATTTCTTCATTCTTGAGGAATATTTTTTGCATACCTATTTGACATGGACTGAACAGAACAGACAGAAAATACTGAAGCTTGAGCTCATGTGTGGGAAATTGATGATTTAGAGTCAACAAAAGTAAGGTTCATGGAACTAGGATAGAGGTCTCCTTAGATCAGCCCTACACAAAGGCCTTTGATCAGTGACATACAGTAGAATAGAGTCAACCAAGAGTACATGCAAGTTAATGGCATGTTAACACTTTCCCTCCAAAATTAAAGGGTGGATCTATGCTTTCCATTTGTATTAGTTTGCTAGTACTCAAAATGGGTAACTTAAAAGACAAAAATTAGTTGTCTCCTAATCCTGGAGGCCAGAATTCCAAAACCAGGTGTTGGCAGAGCCATACTGCTTCAATGGATAGGAGAGATCTGTTCTAGGCCTCTCCAAGCTCTGGTAGTTCCTTGGCTTGTGGCTGCATAACTAGCCTTCACATGATATTCTCCCTGTGTGCTGGGGATATTCTTAAGTAAAACTTGCTTATATTTATTTATCTTTAGGGAAGCTTTTATGATTGTGAAAATTAGAAATGACTTCAAGTGCAGTTTGGTGCTACTGTCTTGATCCATTAGTGGTAGGAAGCCAGGAGTCTCAAACACCAGTGCCATTGAACCTCCAGTGCAAACATTAGTATGGTGAAAAGGGCAAGTTATATTTTGTGTGAAAATAATTGTGACTTTATGTATTCCTGGAAAGGGTCCCAGAGTCTTGATTTTAGGGATGGCTGTGTTGAAACAGGCATTGCAAATTGCAAACACCTAGAAATTGACCATCTTCAGTAGCTCCTTTCCTAGTAAGAAAGTCAATCAAATACCATATGCCTACCAGTGCATGATGTCACGTGAAGAATTACTGTGCCTTTGTGCATATAGTTACATATATGGATATGTTCTGAATACAATCATGCAGATATAACAGTATACAAGAAAATCAGGAGAGGTAGTTTAAAGGACGTGATAGAGAACAAGCCACACAAGCAGTAAAAAGGAAAGTGCTTCTAAAACATTGAGCAACACTGAAGTGGTATCACTGAAACGGTTTAGAGTAAAGGAAGCTAAACTCAAAAGATGAGCAGGATGAAGAGTATCACTGACATGGTTTAGAGCAAAGGAAGCTAAACTCAAGAGAGGTTCTAATTTATATATTGTTCAAGAACATAAAATATCTGGTGCACAGAGAATAGAAGAGCACTTACCTTGAGGTAGGGATAAGTAACTGAGAATGGACTTTTGGGGTATTGAAAAATTATTCTTCATCTTAACTTGGGGAGTAAACCCAATTAGTGAATATGTATTTGTATACCTTAAGTGGTGTTAAGTGGTGTTAAGTGGTGTTCATTCTCATAAACACATTATGCCACCCTTAAAAACAAGGTATTAGTCTGATGAAGTAATGCATGGGGTGGCCACTTTTAAGGGATAGGATGTATGGAAGTTTGCTTATGACTGTTAACAGGCATGTGGGAACTTTCTAAGCCATCTATTTCCTATGGCATTGGAGTTCTGATTACACAGGTATATTTGTCACAACTGAGATGTGATTTTAACAGGAAAGGAAACTGGGTAACGAACAGATTTGCTGAAACACTTGAGATGCCGGCTAATGTTAACCTACTTGGAGTAATGCCAAAAGCATGAAATAAATTAGTCTAATGTAACATTTCTCATTATTCTTGCTCCACAAGATGCTGGGATCTCTGCCAGTACTCTTCAGACATTGTAATCAGAACAGCATTTTGGCCACCACAGGCAACACTGCCAAAATTCTGGTGCTCTCACCCTCATGGGAAATGAGATAAAATGCTTTATATGGTGCATTTCCCACTTTGCTAACATATTGAAGTCTCAACTATAATGTGTCTGAAAGCCAGGATTTATGTCACATGACTTTGTGCTTATAGCACTGTAAGATTGGTGTTTGGTCTCTGATTGGTATTTTGAAAAGAGGAGGGCTTATGATACTGCAGTATCTCAAACCATTCCAGTGATGATAACACGTGACATTTTTTCCTCTGTATTTTTACTTTTTAAAAAAAATTTTTTAATTGACAATCTTATATGTATTGTGTACATACAGCATGATGTTTTGAAGTACACATACATTGTAGACTGGTTAAATGTGACTAACAAATGTGTATTGTTATCATTTTTGTGGTGAGAACCCTTAATATTCAATCTCCTAGCATTTTTCAGGAATACACTATACTGTCATTAACTGTAGTCATAATGCTGAATAATAGATCTCTTGAACTTAGTCTTCCCGTCTAACTATAAATATACATTCTTTGACTAATGTCTCCTCAACCCCAGCTCCCTTAGTACCCTAGACTCTGGTTAACTACTATTGTAATCCACATTTATGAGATTGATATTTCTGAATTATGCGTGAGTGGGATCATGCAAAATCCATCCTTCTGTGTGCTTGGCTTATTTCACTTATAATGCCCTCCAGATTTATCTGTATTTCATCACAGATGGCAGGGTTTCTCCATTTGTGAGGCTGAAGATAATTCCATTGTGTATGTATACTGCATTTTCTCTATCTGTTCTTCCCATGATGAACACTTGGGTTGCTTCCATAGCTTGGATATTGTGAATGGTGCTGAAAGAATCATAGGAGTGCAGATATCACTTTGATAATACTGATTTTTCTTTTCTCTGGATATGTGCCTAACAGTGAGATAGCTGGATCCTATGGTAGTTCTATTTGTAATTTTTGAAACAACCTCCATACTGTTTTCCATAATGGCTGTGCTAATTTATATTTTTATCAACAGTGTGCATGGGTTTTGTTTTCTCCACATCCTTGTAAACACTTGTTAACTTTTTTCTCCTTCATCACAGCAATTGTAACAGGAGTGAAGTGACACCTGCTTGTGGTTTTGATTTGTATTTCTCTGATGGCTAATGATATTGAGTATTTTCATACAGCTTTTGACCATTCTTGTGTCTTCTTTTGAGAAATGTCTATTCTGGTTCTTTGCCCGTTTGTTGTTGAGTTAGTTGAAAACTTTCTATTAGAAGTTTTGAGTTCCTCATATGTTAGATATTAACTTCTTATCATTCGTATGGTGTGCAGATACTTTCTTTCACCCGGTAGGTTTCTCTTCACTCTTTTGTTTTGTTTTGTTTTTGCTGTGCAGAAACTTTTTTTGTCTGATGTAATCCCATTTCTCTGTTTTTGTTTTAGTTGCCTGTGACATCATATGAAGCAAATCATTGCCCAGACCAGTATCCTGGAACATTTCCCCTGTGTTTCCTTATACTTAGTTGTGGAAATGTTGGGCCTTACATTGAGATTCTTAATGTATTTTGGTTGATTTTTTGTATTGTGAGGGAGCCTAATTTCATTCTTCTGTATGTCAATATCTAGTTTTCCTAACGCTAATCATTGAAGAGACTGTCTTTTACGCATTGTGAGCTCTTGGCACCTTTGTCAAAAATTAGTATGGATTTGTTTTGGGACTCTATTCTGTTTCATATGTCAGTGCTGTTTTTCTTTTTTTTTTTTTCTTTGAGTATAATGCTGTTTTGGTTACTGTAGCTTTGTAGTATATGTTGAAGTCAGGTAAGTTGATAACTTTAGTTTTGTTTTTTGGCTCAAGATTGACTTGGCTATTCAGGGTTATTGTGGTTCCAGATGAATTTCAGGATTTTTCTTCTATTCTGTTTTCAAGATGCTTTTTTTCTTTTTCTTTTTTTTTTTTTTTTTTTTTTGACATAGATAGGGATTGCACTGAAATAAATAGCTCTGAGTTGAATTGAAAATTAACCATATTGATTCGTCTAATGCATGAACAGGCAACAACTTTTCCTTCTGTTTATTTTATCAGTATCTTGTAGTTTTCAGTATACAGATGATTCCGTTTCCTTGGTGAAACATACTTTTTTTTTTTGAGACAGAGTCTTGCTGCAACATCTAGACTGGAGTGCAATGGCATGATCTCAGCTCACTGCAACTTCTGCCTCCTGGGTTCAAGTGATTCTCCTGCCTCAGCATCCTGAGTAGCTGAGACTAAAGGCATGCGCCATCATACCCAGCTAATTTTTATATTTTTAGTAGGAACAGGTTTCACCGTGATGGCCAGGCTGGTCTCAAACTCCTGACCTCAGATGATCCACCCGCCTTGGCTGCCCAAAGTGCTGGAATTACAGATGTAAGCCACCGTGCCCAGCCAGTTAAACATGCTCTTTTTTTATTTTTTTGAGATGGAGTCTCCCTGTTGCCCAGGCTGGAGTGCACTGTTACGATCTTGGCTCACTGCAAGCTCTGCTTCCTGGGTTCATGCCATTCTCATGCCTCAGTCTCCCAAGTAGATGGGACTACAGGTGCCTGCCACCACGCCTGGGTAATTTTTTTGTATTTTTAGTAGAGACTGTGTTTCATCGTGTTAGCTAGGATGGTCTCGATCTCCTGACCTTGTGATCCATCTGCCTCAGCCTCCCAAAGTGCTGGTATTTCAGGTGTGAGCCACCACAAGTAGCCTAAACGTACTCTTAAGTATTTAACTTTCTTGTACGTATTGTAAGTGGGCTTATTTTTTGTGATTGCTTTTTTCAGATAAATCTCTTTGTGTGTAGAAATGCTATTTTTTAATGTTGACTTTATTTATGTGTTGTTTCTCTCTCTCTCTTTTTTTTTTTTTTTTTTTTTTTTTTTTGGTGATGCAGTCTTGCTCTGTTACCCAGGCTGGAGTGCAGTGGCATGAGATTGACTCATTGCAATCTCCGCTGCCTCTGAGGAGGTTCAAGAGATTCTTCCACTTCAGTCCCAAGTAGCTAGGACTACAGGAGCTTACCATCCTAATATTTTGTATCTTTAGTAAAGATGGAGTTTTACCGTATTGGCCAGGCTGGTCTTGCACTTCCTACCTCCAGTGATCCACCTGCCTCAGTCTCCCAAAGTGCTGGCATTACATGTTCTCTCTCTTTCAAGACAGCATCTTCCTCTAGCATCCAGGCTGGCAGTGCATTGGTGTAATCAGGGCTCACGTTAGCCTCAACCTCCCAGGCTCAGTCCTCCCTCCTCAGTCTCCTAAGTAGCTAGGACTACAGGCATGCAGCTACCACCATGCCTAATTTTTTTGCTGTTGTTTTGTTTTTTGTTTGTTTGTTTGTTTGAGAGTCAGTCTCACCCTGTCGCCAGTCTCACACTACACCCTGGAGTGTAATGGTGCGACCCTGGCTCACTGCAACCACCACCTCCTGGGTTCAAGCAGTTCTCCTGCCTCAGCCTCCTAAGTAGCAGGGATTACAGGCACTCACCATCATGCCCAGCTAGTTTTTTGTATCTTTAGTAGAGACAAGGTTTTACCGTGCTGGCCAGGCTCATCTCAAACTCCTGACCTAATGATGTGTCTACTTGGCCTCCCAAAGTGCTGGGATTACAAGCGTCAGCCACCGCACCTGGCCAATTTTGTATTTTTTGTAGAGATGGAGTTTCGCCATGTTGCCCATGCTGGTCTTGAACACTAAGGTGGGAAGATCTTGAATGATCTCGAACAGTCCTTCCACCTTGGCCTCCCAAAGTGCTAGGATTACAAGTGTAAGCCACTACACCTGAACTTTGAATTCTTTTATTAGTTCTGGTTTTGATGAATCCTTTAGGTTTTTCTGTGTGTAAAATGATGCTGTCTACAAACCAAGATAATTTCACTTCTTCATTTCCAACTTGAAAGCTTTTTATTTTTTCTCATGCCTCATTGTGAAGCAGGATTTAAGGAACCAGAGAGACGGGATGGAGTGCAGGAAAGTGTTTATTTTAAAATTGTACACCAGCCTAGCGAACATTTGTCCTAAAGGCTGAGGCCAGAACAAAGAAAATGAGTCCCTTTTAAGCATTTTCAGGCAGGTAGTATGTGAAACAGGCTTACCGAAACGAGAACAAAAGTCTACTCTGACACTTTTGTAACACAACTTAACTTGGTTTGCAGCTTATGCTTATCTGTCTTGTGACCTTGCAGCTGTGCAGGGAAGAAAGAAGCAGGAATTTACAGCGCCTATGAAGTATGTGGTAGATAGGTAATGTTTCTTGGAACAGACAGTTAATATTCTTTTCTAACTTTAACTTTAGGGACTAAATTCTTCTCAGCCTTGGTTAATACAGAAATTGATTCTATGTACTGTTGTTATTTTTCTTATTATTATAATTTTTACTATTATTACTTATGCTACTATTCTGTTATTTTCTTAATTTCCCACTTCGTCCCCACTTTAGTGCTCTGTATTAATGTTGTTTAATAGAGAGCACCACAATTATCTAGTTCTTCTTGGGTTGGTATATATTCTTCTTGGGGCAAAGCCTGATACTTAGCTAATGCCATTATTTGGGCAGTGGTGTGTGGCCACGATTGCCTCTATAGTTGACTGAACACTTCTGATGAAAAGAGGTAAGAGATAAGGAAGAATTAGGCAGAAATGGTAAAAACATTAGTGTATATAATAGAAACATGATTATATTATACTACACATGGGCAGGGTGGGCCTTCTCCTGGGCCAAGAGATTGGCAACTGTTGTAGTAACAGCATAATAACAAGATAATTAATACTGATAAAATCACAACTAGACTTATGAGTTGTATCCACACCTACTTATCTATTGCTGATTCTTCAAGCTTCAGCTGTAGGTAGACTAGTCAGCTTTCAGTTGTGTGACTAGAGCAGGGCTTGAAGACTCCTCAAGCTTCGGCTGTGCATAGACCAGATTCTGGTGTGGTCAGGGGAGGGCAGTTCTCAGCAGTGACTTGGTTTTGCCACAGAATCAGTCATGTTGGATGATCTGGGTCCTGCCGACTGGTCCACTGGTCCTGGGCAGCCAGCTTCAGTTGACTGTGATGAATCCAGGGTATAATAGCTGCAACTTTAACAGCAGTGAAAGCAGATAAGATTACAGGGTGGGTCCCATCCCATGTGGGCCCTAACATGGTTGGGTTCCATTTCTTAACCCAAACAAAATCCCCAGGTGTAAAAGGGTGGACTGGGTCTGTCAGGCTTATAGGCATCTTTTCTTGAACCCAGCCATGGACCTTCTGCATAGCTTGCCCTAAGGCCTGCATTTGCCTTAAAGTTAGTTCTCCTCATTCCCAGAGATCACCTATAATCTGATTTATAATTGAGGGTGGTCAGCTGAGCACAATCTCATAGGGGGAATATCCAGTTAATTTGGTAGGGGTACCTCTGACTCAGAGAAGGACCATGAGTAAGACCTGATCCTGCCTAAGATGAGTTTCTTGACAAAATTTCTTCAGCAGCTGCTTCAATGTCTGGTTTATCCATTCTACCTTCCCTGAGCTCTGTGGGAAGTAGGCTGTGTGTAATTTCCACTTTATTTTTAGCAGCTGAGTTAGTTGCTATACAACTTCAGCCATGAATGCCGGGCCAGTGTCCGATCTTAGGGTCAGAGGCAATCCAAACCTAGCAATAATGTCCTTTAGCAATACTCTGGTTACTTCTCGAGCTTTCTCTGTCCTTGTGGGGAATGTTTAACCCCATCCTGAAAAAATTGCCAGCAAACACTATCATGCACCATTAGCCCCCTGCTTGGGGCAGTTTGGTACAGTCCACAAGCAAGTTCTCACAAGGTGTCCCTCCTGTGTCTTGAATTCCTGGGGGCCGACTTGGCCCTTGCCTTGAATTGTTCAGTGCAAAAGTCACGCATTGCCACAAACAGTGTGAGTGACAGCAGTAAGTTGCGGCACATAAAAGTGCCGTCCTACAAGAGTCTCTAAAGCAATTTTTCCCATGTGCGTTCCTTGACGAAACTGTTTCACAAATCAAGGGGCTATTGCATCTGGAATGTCTAGCCTCCATCTGAGAACTTCCACCGGCCTCCTTCTATGTAACTTCTGCTCTCTTGTTCAAACCAAGCTCTCTCATTTGAAGAGTAACTTGGGGCCTCAGTAAAGGAAGGCTGTAGAAGTGGCAGGGTTGGGGTCTACTTTTTAGTATCTAGGTTGGACATAGCTGCTTGCCTGGCTTCTCTGTCTGCCTTTCTATTTCCTTGTGCTTCTATGCCACCTCCATCTGGTGTCCTTTACAATGAATGACTGCAATCCTGTCTGGAGCCCACACAGCATCTAAGAGCTTTAAAATATCTTCTTTATTTTTCTTTCCCTCCTGCAGTTAAAAGTCCTCTTTCCTTGTAAATAACCTGTGGGCATGCAGTGTGGAAAAAGCATACTTTGAGTCAGTGTAAATGTTGATTGTTTTTCCTTTGGCCACCAGCAGTGCTCTAGTTAGAGCTCTTAATTCTGCTTTCTGTGCTGAGGTCGCAGCAGGGAGAGGGCCTGTGCCTGAGCAACTGAACTTAGAGTCACCACTACATACCCAGCTTGGTAGACCCCCTCTGATATGAAACTGCTCCCATCTGTGAAATATTCAACATCTTGGTCCTCAAAGGGCTGGTCTTTTATGTATGTATGTATTTATTTATTTTTAATTTTTTTCTTGGACTTTATTTATTTATTTATTTTACTTTAAGTTCTAGGATACATGTGCACAACTTTCAGTTTCCTTGCATCTCCTCTGTTCTTTCTTTCTTTAGTTAAAGCGGCGAACCCTTCTCGCCACTTCCATTTTCTTTTTCTGACCGATCTACAAGCCTATTTAATGTTGGTTGGGGCGTGAGTTTCATCTGAAACAAGGGTCCTCTTCTGTTGTCCCCAGTACCTCTGGGTTGGACTAGTTGTCTCACCCTGGGAGGTGATCAGACTCCCTGGGGAGGGGTCTTGCCTTAAGGCCCAGCCTTACTGCAGTTTAGATACCTGCGCACTGCTCCTGACACTGTCTGGCAATCTCCTTTGCCGGTTCTGTTGCTGTCGGGAAGGGCACCAGGCCACAGGAGGGCCAATTCCTTTATAGGCTGAAGTCCTCCGTGGCGCTAAAGGTGCCAGGTCTCCCCCGTTCCGAGGCCTCAGTCCCACAGGCAAAGGAGACAGAAATCTGCTATCTCCAGTTCCCAGGTTTTGGGGTCAGATGAAGCGTGATTTAAGGAACCGGAGAGACTGGATAGGGTGCAGAAAAGTGTTTATTTTAAGGTGTTCACTGGCCCAGCGGACGTGTGTCCTAAAGGCTGAGCCTAGACAAAGAAAACCGAATTAATTTTGGTCTTCTATATACAGTGTCTTAAAATGGAAGTGTATATTTTTGAAATATATTTTTTCTCATGTTTTAATTTAATGCCATAAATTTACCTGACAGCACTGCTTTTACCGTCGTCTGATCTGAAATGTTGTATTTTCACGTTTATCCAGCTCAATGTATTGTTTTATTTTCCTTGACACTTTTTCTTTAATCCTCTCATTATTAAAGTATTCTTGTTTGATCCAAGTATTATCTTCCCAGTTTATGGAGATTGTCCTCTTGTTAGCTTTGTCTTACTGATTTCTACTTTGGTTCTATTGTGGTTGGGAAATGCACTGGATTATTGTAAGTCTTTTGTATTTGTTGAATTTTCTTTTATGGCTCAGGGACCATGAAAACAACATATATTTTGCATTGAGTGGAATGTTCCATAAATGTTGATTAGATTCATTTGGTTGGTGGTATTGCTGAGTCCTGTTCTTTGCTGGTTTTCTTTCCAGTTGTTCTGTGATTTGAGAAAGGATGTTGTCCTTTCCAACTATAACTGTAGATTTCTCTTTTTCTTTTATATTTTTGGGTTTTATTTCACATCTTTTCAGTTCTGTTTCTTGCTGTATGTGCAGTTCAGTTTGCAGTTTCTTCTAGGTTAGTAGTTTCATTTATCATTATGTAGTATTTTTTACATCACTGATAATTTTATCTTTGCTAGTCTACTCTATCTGGTAATATATCTGTCCACTCCTGCTTTCTTCTGTTTAATGTCTGCATGATACATTTTTCTTTTTACTTTTGAACTTTTCATTCTGTCTCTACTTTTATGTGAAAATGAGTTTCTTGTAGATAGTATGCATGTGGGGCATATTTTTAAATTCACACTGCTAATCTCCATATTTCAGATGTATTTAAACTATTTAGAATAGTTCACTTTTTTTTTTCTTTGTTTTTTGGAAGATGGAGTCTCACTCTGTTGCCCAGGCTGGAGTGCAGTGGTGCTATCTTGGCTCACTGCAAACTCTGCCTCCAGGGTTAAAGCGATTCTCTTCCCTCAGCCTCCTGAGTAGCTGGGACTACAGGTGCAGGCCACTATGCCTGGGTCGTGTTTTTTGTTTGTTTGTTTGTTTGTATTTTTAGTAGAGGTTGAGTTTCACCATGTTAGCCAGGATGGTCTCAATCTCCTGACCTCATAATCCTCTCACCTCACCCTCCCAAAGTGCTGATATTACAGGCATGAGCCATTACTCCCAGCCTACATTTAATGTTAATTTTTGATATGTTCATGAGCTCTTCATTTTCTGTTTGCTGTTTTTTTTTCTCTTGAGTTTTATTTTTTGTACTTTATGTACTTTATTTGAAGAGATCTAAGATATTCATTTTGATGTATTTATCACATCTTTTGAATATACCTGAAGAAGTATAAATATATGCCTTTTCAAATTGTTTTTTGAGGTATGCAATTCTATAAATACAATTTGTCGTAGTCTACTGACATCAGTAGACTATATCCAGTGAAGAATATAAATCTGTATACCTCTCATTATTCCCTGTATTATTTTCCTTTTTATACTTGCCTTACATATTTTCTGTACATCCATTTAGGATCACTTCAGACCAAGTTATATGATTTCTGTTATAGCTTTAATCCTAAAATTTCCCTTTGTTTACTGAACCCTTTAATTTTTATGCTTTATACTTTTTCATTACTTTTGAGCATGTTCATAATTCTTCATTTAATTATTTTTATGATGACAGTTTAAAAATCTGTCTCAGATAATCCTGATATGTTGATATTTCTATGTTGACATTTCTCATGTTGTTTCATTGAGGTGGAGTCTGATACCACCCTAACAGAGAAAAGTGGTGTGCATGTCAAGTAGGGGCAGAATTCCAAATTCCCTTCTTCACTTCCTTTGACATACAAGACAGGGTTTCTTGTTATTGATAAATGTATGTGCAGGTTTCAGCTTCACCCACGGCCTTACTTGCATCTCTCTGGCTAGGAGGGGAAGACTGTCTTGTTACCACATGGTAGAGTTGAAAACCCTAGCTCTCTACTCCACCTTCTCTGATTCTACTCTGTAGGAGCTCGGTCAGGGTGGTAGGATAAATTATAAGAGAAAATTATAGGAAAAACACAAACGTTCTTAGAAAGCCAGAAGGTTTTGCAAAAGCTTTAGGAAAGGGATATGAAAGCAGCCTGATCCTCTTACCTTTAGCTAATAGTAAAAAGCAGATAACAAGGGAATATAGAGAAGTTTATCTAAATAGCTTGCTTACTCATGTTGTCCTAACACCAACTTTTGATCATTTATGTGCAGGACTGCTTTGTCTGGGGAGGGTGACCGTGTTAATTATCCACAAGTGTGTTGATACAAAGCCTTTGTCATTAAATCAGTGCTAAATAAAGAGTCAGGGCTGCGGCTGCTGACTCTTTACAGCATATTTCTTAATGTCTGTAGGCAGCCCAATTCCCTAGCCTGCTCTTTAACTGAACACCTGTGTCTGGGTGCACTTATTCATCTGTCTTTTGCCAGGGTCTGTGGGTCAGACCTGGCAGATGGTGCCCCATGAGAGGAATGCTGCAATACATCATGACAAAACCCTCAAAAACAAAGGTGAAGAAGACTGCACAGTCAGTACGTCAGTAAGTCATTGCTGCCCACTCGGGATTTCCAAGTTCGAAGGAATTGTTCAGGCTAGGGTTTCATCCTGGGACAACAGTTATCAGCTTAACAGAAACAATATATAAAAGTATTGAAACAGCTGCTTAAAGCCAGTGGAGCCTCATTTTCACAGGCTCAATTAAGAGACCTAATACCAACTGTTGTATCCTGTAACCAATTTCTCCTTGGAAATATATTGGGTACATACTAACTTCTTGGTCAGTAAGACCTCAAAAGTTTAAATTAAATACTGGCAACTTACGTACCTTAAATGATTATCAAAAACTGCTAGGCAATGTTAACTGGCTTTGCCCCATCTTGGGCGTAACAGGTAATAAATTACAGAAGCTGTTTTCTATCTTAAAAGGCAATGCTGCCCTAGACTCTTCCAGGTATTTAACTCCTGCAGCACAATGGGAAATTGAAGAAGCAGAGCTAGCTCTTATTGACCCACAGTATTCAGTTCAATTATGTGTTTTTCCCACCAAACACTCCCCTACAGGGTTAATAGGACAGGTAGCCCCAGGGCTATGCTTTCAAGAGTGGGATTTTTGCTCACATACTGGGACTAAAACAGTTTCTCCCTATATCCAATTAGCCAGTAGAGTCATCTGTTCAGGACACAGATGCAATCAGTTGCTAGGTTATGACCCTAATATCAACAGCATTCCTTTAAGTAAATAGCAATTTGAAGCAATAAACCTGCAAATAGCGATAGACCTGCAAAAAGTTCTCTCTGATTACTCAGGCCATATAGAGCATGCACTTCCTGCTGACAAGCTCCTTCAATTCTTATCTCATACTTCTGTAGTTTTGCCTACAAAAATATTTCAATCTCCCATACCTAATGCTTTAACACTCTTTACTGACGGCTCTGGTGAATGTGGAAAAGAGGCTGTCTAGTGGAGACCCCATAATTCCCCCACTCATTCTGGATTTACTAGCACTCAGCTGAGATTGGAGCCTTAATATTGACTGTGGAGGCTTTTTCCACTCAGCCCATCAGTATTGTTAGTGACTCTTCTTACTCTTTATTATTGCAGAGCCTTGAGACAGCTCTCTTTAAGTCCACTCGGGAGCCCACCCTGGGTGCATGTTTGTTCTAACTTCAATGATTGCTAGGTCAACATACACATCCTATTTTCATTACACACATTTGGGCCCACAGCTCACTGCCTGGCTCGTTGGCTTATGGCAGTGATCAAGCACACCTACAAGTTATGACATCACTGCCTGACTGAGCCAGCCAATCAAGTCAGCTTTTTTCATCTAAGCAGTTTTAACTTACCCAGAGACTAGCTAAACAAATTATCCTGCAATGCCCAGATTGCCAGCTCACAGGAACATCCCCTCCTTCAACAGGTGTAAACCCTAGTGGACTAGAACCTAATCAGTTATGGCAAAGAGTTGTTACACACGTTCCTGAATTTGGGAAACTTTCATATGTACATTTATCTCTTGATACCAACTCTCATTTAATTAGCACTCATACTCTTCTTGGAAAGTCCACCCATTATTTCATTAAACGTCTTTTAACTTTTGCATTTATGGAGCATCCCACAAAAATTGAAACTGATAATGGTCTGGCTTATGCCAGCTCACAATTTCAACAATTTTATCATACATAGAACATCCAACATTCCACAGGCATCCTGTAGAAAAGCATTTTGCTAAAACTTCTCAACCTGTAGTTTTATGCAAAGATGGAAAGATTAATGTGTGGTGTGGTCTAAATGAAGGAGAGGATATGGTTGTGTTCACACCCTCACAGGTCCCTCTTTGGATTCCAGCATGACGCATCAAACCATACATGGAGTTACTAGGACCCAATCCGGAAATACAGAAAATGACCCTACAGGACCTGCAGCCTCGGACAATACAGCTTTTGTGGATTACACAAGCCCTGGGCATTACCTGGGGGATGGTGAAGAGGACCAGTCATAACCTTAAACTGGGCAGTGCAATCAATATCACTTTCCCAAACATTCCTCACTGTGCTAAAGAACAAAGCCAAGAAAGTAATAGATTCCACTTTAGCTCTGAGGTCTGTCATGGGGAATAAGCTCTTAGCCTCCCGTTAGGCTGTTATAACATCTTAAACTGGAGCCCCCCCATAACTGTTTGCAGGGTGATCATACTGACGTCCTTGTCTATCATGGTGTCAATGACAGTTTTGTAGCCACATCCCGTTCCCCTATAATTTGGGCCAAAAGAGGGATGGCATGTCTCCATCCTGAAGTAATGTCCGTGCCACCCCAAGACACTTTATGGTGTCTGGGACATCTTTGCACTCCTTTTAACATCGGGCATGGGACATATAATTCCAGTCACAATTATTCTATTGACCTTTTTTCATAATTGCACTGATCAGTGGCTGATTTGCACACTACCCATTCATATGTTTTTCTTATGGTAACCAGTATTTCTATTACACCCCAAAACTCCATGTTTATGACCCTAGTGCAGCGACAGGTTTGATTTGCCTTTTGTATCTCTAATTATAATATACTTAATTTAAATATTACTAGTGTCACGGTATTCAGGAGACCATCTGGGGCTTTCCTACCAGTCAATTTAACACACGATTGGCAAGGGCAGGGAATCTTAGAACATGTCCTATCCCAGGTCAGACACAAAAGATTCAAAGTTACACTTAGAGCCTTCAGAGTCTCAACCATAGTCGTCCCAGCAACTGCTAGTTTGCTGTACCATTTATTACGGAATCAGTTCAAATAGTTGCTTTTGTAGATAATTTGGCCAGAAGTGTGTGTAAGAAACTTCTCTTATAACAAGGTATAGATCTAAAGGTTCCTGCTTGTCCGCAAGCCGTTGAGGCTGTCTTAGAATATGTGGGGAAGTGACAGGATGCACTGGCATTCTGATAGCAATTAAAATGCAACTGGGAACATAAACATATCTGTGTCACTTCACAACCATGGAATCAATTAATAACGTAGCTGGGATAAAGTGAAACAGCACCTCTGGGGAACCTTTCATGACAATTTAACAGCAGTTGTAAAGCAACATAAAACTAAAATTCCACAATCGCTAAATGCCATAGATCTACACACACAACAAATAGCCATATGGAAGGCTGTGTGAGATCATCTCTCCTGGATAGACCCCCCCCCCCACTGCTGTAGGTCACTCCTTGATTAGAAAAGAATGTTGCTCATTATACTCTTAAGTTATTTCCTAAGTGTAGGATGCAAAGCTGGAATACAAGCAGTGACTGCCACTCCGATAGATCTGTGGCTGCACACATCTGTACTCTTCAATCAACAAAATCTGATGCAAACAACAGAAATGGGGGAGATGTAGCAATTTGTTCAGGGTGGTGGGAGAAATTATAAGAGGAAATTATGTTAAAAACACAAACTTTCTTGGAAGGATAGGTTCTGAAAAAGCTTTAGGAGAGGTTTATGACTGAAAGCAGCCTGATCCTCTTACTTTGAGCTAGTGGTAAAAAGCAAATAACATCAGGAGGCTGAGGCAGGTGGATCATGAAGTCAAGAGATTGAGACTATTCTGGCCAATGTGGTGAAACCCCATCTCTACTGAAAATACAAAAATAACCTGGGTGTGGTGGCACACAACTGTAATCCCAGCTACTTGGGAAACTGAGGCAGGAGAATCACTTGAACTCAGGAAACGGAGGTTGCTGTGAGCCGAGATGATGCCACTGCACTCCAGCCTGGCAACAGAGCGAGACTGTCAAAAAAGAAAAAAAAGAAAAAGAAAAAAAACACTTAACAAGTGAATGTAGAGGAGTTTATCTGAATAGCTTGTTTACTCATGTCCTAAACCTGACTTTGATCATTTGCATACAAGACTGCTTACTTCATGGAAGGCAAACAAGTTAACTACCCACATGTTGAGGGAAGTCAGGGACCCCAAAGGGAGGTACCGGCTGAAGCCACGGCAGAAGAACATAAACTGTGAAGATTTTATGTACATTTGTTAGTCCCCAAATTAATACTTTTTTTTTTTTTTGAGACGGAGTCTAGCTCTGTCTCCAAGGCTGGAGTGCAGTGGCCGGACCTCAGCTCACTGTAAGCTCCGCCTCCCAGGTTTAGGCCATTCTCCTGCCTCAGCCTCCCGAGTAGCTGGGACTACAGGAGCCCGCCACCTCTCCTGGCTAGTTTTTTGTATTTTTTAGTAGAGACGGGGTTTCACCATGTTAGCCAGGATGGTCTCGATCTCCTGACCTCGTGATCCGCCCATCTCAGCCTCCCAAAGTGCTGGGATTACTAGTGCACTCCCTCCCCTTTTGAAAACCCCAGCACTTTGGGAGGCCGAGACGGGCGGATCACGAGGTCAGGAGATCGAGACTATCCTGGCCAAAATGGTGAAACCCCGTCTCTAATAAAAAAATACAAAACCTAGCCGGGCGAGGTGGCGGGCGCCTATAGTCCCAGCTACTTGGGAGGCTGAGACAGGAGAATGGCGTGAACCCGGGAGGCGGAGCTAGCAGTGAGCTGAGATCTGGCCACTGCACTCCAGTCTGGGCGACAGAGCGAGACTCCATCTCAAAAAAAAAAAAAAAAGAAAGAAAATCGCTAATAAAAACTTGCTGGTTTTACAGCTTGGGGAGCATCATGGATTCTGCTGACATGTGATGTCTCCCCTGGACACCCAGTTTTAAATTTTTGTCTCTTGTGCTCTTTCCCTTTATTTCTTAAATCAGCTGAGACACTTAGGAAATAGAAAATAACTCATGTAATCGTCGGGAGCAGGTTCTTCCAATACCACAACTGTGTGACTCAAAACCTTTTTTATTAAATCTGTGTTGAATAAATGTCTGTAGCACCAGCATGTCAGGACCATGGTTGCTGACTCTTTATAGCACCCTCCTTAGTGTCTATAGGCAGCCCAGTCCCCTAGCCTGCTCTTTCACTGGGTACCTGTGTCTGAGTGCATTTGTTCATCTGTCGTTTGGCCAGGGTCTGCCAGTTGGACCCAGCATTACTCCAGCAGAGGGTTGGGGTGTTTCATTATTGCCTGGTGCAATGGATGTTCGCACCTGGACTTTGTTGGCTTGAGTAGGTTTTGTGTGTTGCTTTTTTCTTGTGTTGTGTTCTTTGGCTAAAGTAGGCTGGCTATTGTATAAAAGATTTTTGTCTTAGTAAAGTGTCCTTTCCCTGTCTCTGTGGCAAGAGAAGGCGGACTTTGGGGGGACATTTTTGTCTATGCGTATTTACAGTTTTTAGTACTAGCTCCTTCAGCACTAAGTCTGAATAACACAAGGCAAAAAGAAAACCAACATGTGAAAATGTGCATTAGAGGCTGGATGCTGTGGCTCACTGCTGTAATCCTAGCTCTTTGGGAGGCTGAGGCAGGTGGATCACCTGAGGCCCGGAGTTCCAGACCAGCCTGGCAACATGACAACTTGGTGACACCCCATCTCCACGAAAGTTTACCTAGTGTGGTGGTGCACGTCTATAATCACACCTACTTGAGATGCTGAGATATGAGAATTGCTTGAACCCAGAAGTGGAGGCTGTAATCAGCCAAGATTGTGCCACTGTATTTGGGCCTGGGAAATATAGTGATACTATATGTCAAAAAAAATAAGTAAGGGAAAAGAATAAAAATGTGCATTAGAATACATGAAAAGTGCATGCTTGCAGGAGGCAATTGGAGGCACGAACCTGCTGGACTGCTTTGATAGATTCCAAATAGCCCTTGCTGATGCCAGCAGTAAAATTCTACCATGTGCTGACAGTGATGCAGTCCATGAGTATAACATCACATGAGCTTTATTACTCAAGATAACACAAATGATGATTATCATAGTTACTGAAATGGCTCAGTAGGTATAAATTGTAATGAAGAAGATTTTTGCCAACTAAAATCCAAATTTGAAATAATTGAGGAAATGTATTTGAGAAAATACCAAAGTATACAGTGTGTGTTAACCTTTCTGTAGATATTCTAGGTATGTATATGTGTGTGGGTGGGTGCATGTGTTCCCTCCTTTGTGCCATCCTACTTTGAACCCTATTTGATTTATGCCAGACTATTTGAGATGTCACTTACTACCATTTCCTAACTCCAATTCCTTTTCCTTCTTCTGCCTGCTGCCTTGGTTTTGAATGTCGCCTCTAAATCCCACATTGAAATTCTGTGGGTGCACCCTCATGACTGGATTTATGGCATTATCTGGAAAACAGGTTAATTATTGTCCAAGTGAGCTTTGGATCAAAGCGTGAATTTGGCCTCAATTTTCGGTTCCTCACATGATCTTCACCTTATGATAGCCTCCAGAAAGAGGTCCTCAGGTCGGGCACGTTGGCTCAAGCCTGTAATCCCAACACTTTGGGAGGCCGAGATGGGCGGATCACGAGGTCAGGAGATCCAGACCATCCTGGCTAACATGGGGAAACCCCGTCTCTACCAAAAATACAAAAAACTAGCCGAGTGAGGTGGCGGGTGCCTGTAGTCCCAGCTATTTGGGAGGCTGAGGCAGGAGAATGGCGTAAACCCGGGAGGCGGAGCTTGCAGTGAGCTGAGATCTGGCCACTGCACTCCAGTCCAGGCGACAGAGCGAGACTCCGTCTCAAAAAAAAAAAAAGAAAGAAAGAAGTCCTCACCACATGCAGCCCCATGGACTTCCCAGCCTCCAGAAACATAGGCAAAAAAGTCTCTTTAAAAATTACCCAGTCAGTGGTATTTTGTTGTTGGAGCAGCAGGTAGACTAAAACACTCTATTATTTATTCCTTTCTAGATAACTAAATAAACTAACTTACAAAGGGGCATGTCAAATTTCCTGTAAAATTGTCAAAAAGCCCATAAATGTTTTTGAAATGTAGTACAGTAGCCTGCCTTTGAAATAAAACTCCATTTTACTCTTAATGATATTTTTAGAAATAAGAGAAAAGACACCATAAGGTGAATGTGTATTTTATTGTTCAGTAAGAGAAATGAAGGCATTAAAAAATTTTTTTCAATGTAAATTTCAATCTCTGTTGTCCTGCATATGCTGGCACTCCTCTGATGGAAGGTCATTTGTAATTAGGATAATGTTTATCAAGTGAAGATAGTTGATGAGCTGGCCTGAAATGAGAGGCAGCTGATATATCTGCTATATCATAGGCATTTGGAACCACTGATTGCCTGCTAGTAGTCAGGATAAGAAGCCTCATTGGCTAGTGCCTCAAAATATCTGGTTGGAAAAGCAAAAGATTCCACCATTAGCCCCGAAGAACTGTTCTATATGGGAGATATGATGTGGTATTGGGAAGTTGTGGTTGTAACAAAATTCGTAATGTGGCCATTTACTTGTGCTCTAGCTGCTATGAGAGTGCATTTGAATAGTGGTCAACTGATTTAAAATAGGATTCCGATCTGTTGGAGTTTTGTCTGATGGTCCAACTGAGGTTGAAGATGAAGCAGAAGGAAAAAACACTTTGGGTTTTTTCAGGTGAACTAGCAATTCTCTGACTGACAATAGGCTTCCTTGTTAGAGGCATATTTAAATTTGTAGACTTAGAAAATGAACTTTCTCCACTACTTTCAGCAACTAAATCGGAATTATAATGGCCCATATTACCCCCTGCTCTAAAGTGTTTCTTGTTGACATTTTCAGCAAGTAAAGTAGATACCAGAAAAGGGTTTTTAATCCCAGCTCTTCTTTTCAATCTTATTAAAAGTTGAGGACAAACTCATCCTTTTTGATGGCTGCATAGTATTCCATGGTGTATATGTGCCACATTTTCTTAATCCAGTCTGTCACAGATGGACATTTGGGTTGATTCCAAGTCTTTGCTATTGTGAATAGTGCCGCAATAAACATACGTGTGCATGTGTCTTTATATCAGCATGATTTATGATCCTTTGGGTATATACCCAGTAGTGGGATGGCTGGGTCATATGGTACATCTAGTTCTAGATCCTTGAGGAATCGCCATACTGTTTTCCATAATGGTTGAACTAGTTTACAATCCCACCAACAGTGTAAAAGTGTTCCTATTTCTCCACATCCTCTCCAACATCTATTGTTTCCTGACTTCTTAATGATTGCCATTCTAACTGGTGTGAGATGGTATCTCATTGTGGTTTTGATTGATGCAGCTGGAAACCATCATTCTTAGCAAACTATCACAAGAAGAAAAACCAAACACCGCATGTTCTCACTCATAGGGGAACTGAACAATGAGATCACTTGGACTCGGGAAGGGGAACATCACACACTGGGGCCTATCATGGGGAGGGGGAGGAGGAGGGATTGCATTGGGGAGTTATACATGATATAAACGTTATGCACATGTACCCTAGAACTTAAAGTATAATAAAAAAAAAAAAAAATAAATAAATAAATAAATAAAAAAAATAAAAGGCCTTAGAAGGAACACAGCTATTAATAAAAAGATTATGGCAATAACTCCTGAACCCTGTTTTGTTTCAAATCCAGATGGACATTGGGGTTTGAAGTACATTTTTTTCGAATAAAATTTTGAGGAAACTTTAAAAAAAAAAAAAAAAAAAGTTGAGGACAGCCATATTAATATTTGGAGTATGTAGGAACTGTGACTAAAACCAAAGAAAAAAGTAATTTAGTGCCATTTTAAACCAAAGACAAGCAACAATAACAAAATGCATAAAATCTCAGATTTCTGTTTATCATGCGAAGTCAGCGTCATCAAAGAATGCACGTACGCTGTTGACTTTTTTTTTTTGAGACAGAGTCTCGCTCTGTCACTCAGGCTGGAGAGCAGTGGCACAATCTCGACTTACTGCAAGCTCCACCTCCTGGGTTCATGTCGTTCTCCTGCCTCAGCCTCCCGAGTAGCTGGGACTACAGGCGCCCGCCACCATGCCTGGCTAATTTTTTGTATTTTTAGTAGAGAAAAGTAGTAGTAGTAGACAGAGCCCCAAAGAATGTCAGATGACTGTCAGGCAATTGTCAGGTGACTGGCAACAGGAAGAAGACAATTTTCTAACAAACACGAGATGTCTTTGGCTTGGGGGCAACAACTGCCTGGTAAAAACTGAAAATGGCTAAATGTTTGATCTTTCTCTAAGGACATGCTCAGGAAAGGGCAAAACGATGGTATATGACACACATATGACCTTTCTCGGGAACAGCAGACCAGTAAGAGAAAATTACCCTATGAGATCACACACATAACTTTAACCACCAGATGATTCATGCAATCCCTCCCCAAAATTGGCAATATCCTCCACAGGCAGCAATTAACCAACAGCAAATACATAGAGAATAATAAGTAGAAGAGACTAGGTGAAAAAGACAAAAATGTAAATCTATAGGAGCCCTAAGGCAAACATTGGGCGGGGCACTCAATTTTTTGAATTGTTCACTAGGTTCCTTCCAAGTGTACTTTCGTTTTTTCTTCAGTAAACTCTTGTTTCTGCTGTAAATCTACTTGTTCCTCTTGGCCAAATTATTTCTCCCAAGAAACAATAATCAAAGACAAGAACTCACTCAGTCTTGTTGCTGGTAACAGTCCTTCCTTGGCCCAGACTTGGCCAGTCACTTCACACCTCGCCACCACTGGTAATCGGGCAGGCAATGTGTGCTAGAGATTTTATTCCAGTGGTTCCCCTTTTGTGTGAACTCAGCAGGAGGGTAGCTTCCTGCTGACTAGGGAAACACCTGGAGAGCAGAACACATAACACCCCACTGATAGTAAGGTGGGTAACTCTTGCAATAGACTCTGGCCCAGCAATCTCACTTCTGTCTGAACTCAGCTGGAGAACACAGCTTCGTCTTGTCCCAGAAAACACTGGATGGTAGCGCATGTGACACCACCTGCCATTGCCACTGGCAATCAGGCATACAAGGCTTGCTAGAGCTTTGGCCCAGTGACTTCGTTTCTGAATCAAATCAGCTAGAGGTGAAACTTCCTATTAACCTGGGAAACATCTGGAAGCATGTTACCACCCTATCTGCCACCACTGCAGGTATCCAAGTAGGCAATGCCTGCTAGAATCTATGCCCACTCACCCTGCTTGTGTGTGAGCCCAGCCAGTGGGCTCAACCTATTGTCCCATGAAGCATCTAGATGGCAGAGCAGGTGACTCAACCCAGCCCCACCCTTGATAGCCAGTAGCCAACATCTGCTGGAACTTCTGTCCCAGTAGACCTGCTTCTTTATAGACATCTAGAGGGCATGGCTTCCTCTTGTCCCAGAAAACACCTGAATAGTACCACCTACTTCTGACACTGGTATCCAGGCAGGCAGGCAATGCTTGCTGGAGCTTCAGGTCCAGCAGACACCCTTCTGGGTAAATACACCTGGAGTGCACAGCTTCCTGTTGTCATAGAAAACACCCCAAACACCCAGAGAGTGGAGTGTGTGACTATACTCACCCCTGCCACTGGCAACCAGCCAGCTTGCTGCTTGGATATAAATTCAGCTAGAGGATGCAGCTTTCTGTTGTACCAGGAAAACTGAATGGCAGGGCAGGCATTTCTACTTATTGGTCAGGCATTGCTGGTAGCCAGGGGAGTCACACCTGCTACAGCTTCCAGCCCAACAGTACTGCCTCTGCCTGTATTTGCCAAGGGACAAAGACTCTGTTGTCCTAGAAGCACCGAGATGGCAGCGTGGACAATTACACCCTCCTACTCCTTGTAGCCAGATGGTTCCACTCACCCACTCCCACCACTTGTAGCCAGATGGTTCACACCCATGAATCCTTCCAACCCAGTGGGCTTGCTTCTGTCCGATCTTGGAAGGCAGGCACAATTCTATTTCCCAAGGAAGCTTAGAAACAGCAGAATATAGCCAACATTGCAAGGATACAGTTTGTTTGCCAACTATGGCCTCTGCATGAGGTAGCCCTGTGGACCCAAACACCCAACAAAAGAAACAGAAGCATGGAGACAGTAATGAATTGATTGAATGTTAAATTCTAGTTTAATCCTCAAAGCCTCAGAGTGAACTAGAATTAAAGCCAGTCAACCAAACACATTTTATGCCATAATCAAACCCCAAAGGTCATCAAAGAAGAAAGAAGCAAAGAAAAAAAAATAAATAAATAAACAAATATAAATAAAAAAATAAAAAAAGGTAGCAACTTCAAAGTTGAAGAAATGTCAGCCCACACAGATGTGCCAGAAACAGTCTACTAGCTCTGGCAACTCAATAAGTTTGAGTGTCTTTTTACCTTCAAATGACTGCACTAACCCCCAGCAATGGTTCTTAAATGATCTGAAGTGGCTGAAATGTCAGAAACAGAATTCAGAATATGGATAACAATGAAAATATACAATATACAGAAATAGCCAAAGCCCAATTAACCACAAAATCAAGCAAAAAAAAAAAAAAAAAAAATTCCTCAGGAAATTCAGAAAACCTGAAATTAACCAAACACAATGTTCAATCACAGTGCAATACAAAATAGGAATTAATGTACAGAAAATCCGTTCAAACTAAACAATTACATGAAATGAAATTAAACAACGTACTAGACTGAATGACTTCTGAATAAACAAGAATTAATACAGAATCGGAGAATTCATTGAAACTACTTAGAACAAACTTACAACAACCAATCTGGCTAAAGCCCACAGGTGTTAAAGGGGAACTTTAGCACTGAGTGCCAAAAGTTGGGCACAATCTCGAATTAACACATACACACATTAATTAGAATAGGAGAACTGGAGAAACTAGGGGAAGTAGAGAAACACGAATAAAAAAATTCAAGGCTAGCATATGACAGTAAGCTAAATTAGAGTTGAACTGAAAGAAATTGAGACACAAAGCTGTACAACAGGTCAATCAATCAAGAACTACATTTTGAAGAATTAATAAGTTAGATATACTGCTACCTAGACTAATAATAGAAAAGATTTAATTTTAATAAACAATGAGATATGACAAACAGACACACATTACCACTGACCCCATAAGATTATAAAAAATCCCCAGACACCATCTATGCTATGACCTCTAATTGACGATCTAATTGATCATATAGTCTGAAAACCTTCAAGTATAACTGGGAAAACATTGAAGTCTGACGGAAATCCAATTGACAAAGAGACCAAAAGTCAGTCGTAACTGCAGAACTCCAAAAAAAAAAAAAAAAAAAAATGAAATAGATGGATTCACAGCAGAATTCTATCAGATATATAAAGACAAACATACATTTCTACTAAAAATTTATTTAACAAGAGAGAAGAATGAATCCCTATTTCATTGATGTGAGAAACATATCCCGATACTAAATCTGGCAGAGGCAAAAATAAAAAATAAAACTTCAAGCCAGTATTTCTGATGAATATAGATGTAAAAATACTCAACCAAATAATAGCAAACTGAATAAGCAGCACATTAAAAAGCTTATTTACCATGAAGAGGTAGGCTTTTTCTCTTGGATGTAAGGTTGGCTCAACACATGGATAAAAATGAATGTGATTTACCAAATAAATGAGATAAATGTAACTAAAAACAAAGAAAAGATGATTATCTGAATAGATGCAGAAAAGACTTTCAATAAAATTTTACATTCCTTAAGGCTGAAAACCTTCAACAAATTAGGCATCGGAGAAAATACTTCAAAATGATAACAGACATCCATGACAATTCATAGCCAACAACATACAGAATGGCAATGTTGGCAACTTCCCCTTGCAGACCAGAACAAGACCAGGGTTTTCTCTCTCCTCATTCCTCTACAACATACTACTGGAAGCCTTAGCCAGAGCATTCAGAAGAGAAAAAAAGAAAACATCCAAATAGGAAAACAGAAAGTTAAAAAAATTCCTGTTTTTAGATGATATGACTCTATATCTAGAAAACCCCATAGTTTTTGCACAAAATCTCTCTTACATGAGTTTAAAAAGTTAGCAAATTTTTAGTATTCAAAATCAACATGTGAAACTCAGTGTCATTCAGACCAGGAAGATGGCCAAATAGGAACAGGTACAGTCTGCAACTTCCAGCAGTATCACACAGAAGAAGAGTGATTTTTGCATTTCCAACTGAGGTACATGGTTCATCTCACTGGGCTGGTTGGACAGTGCTGCAGCTAATGGAGGGTGAGCTGAAGCCGGGCAGGGCATCCTCTCACACACGAAGTGCAAGGGTGGGCGATTTCCCTTTCCTGGCCAGGGAAGCCATGACAGACTGTATCTGGAGAATTGATACACTCTTGACCAAATACTGTGCTTTTCCCCACACTTTCAGCAACCAGCAGACCAGGAGATGCCCTCTCCCCCCATGTCCACAGAGCCCTGCTCACTCCTAGCACAGCAGTCTCAGATCGACCTGTGATGCTGCAGCTTGATGGGGCATACCATTCGCTGAGGCTTGAGTAGCTCACAGTGTAAACAATGTGGCTGGGAAGCACGAGCTGGTGGAGCCCAACACAGCTCAGCAAGGCCAACTGCCTCTATAGATTCCACCTCTGGGAGCAGACTATAGTAGAACAAAAGGCACAAGACAGCTTCTGCAGACTTAAACATCCCTGTCCCACAGCTCTGAAGAGAGCAGTGGTTCTCTCTGCATGGTGTTCAAGCTCTGAGAACGGACTGGCTACCTCCTCAAGCAGTTGCCTGACCCCTGTCTAGCCTTACTGGGAAACACCTCCCAGTAGGGTCAACAGACACCTCAAACGGGTTGGTACCCCTCTGGGATAAACCTTCCAGAAAAAGGATCAGGCAGCAGTATTTGTTGTTCTGCAGCTTCCCTGATGACACCCAGGCAAACCGGTCTGGAGTGGACCTCTAACAAACTCCAACAGACATGCAGCTGAGGGATCTGACTGTTAGAATGAAAACTAATAGACAGAAAGGAAAACATCAGTATCAACAAAAAGGACATCTAGTGCATTCCAAGATGGCCAAGCAGGAAGAGTTCTGGTCTACAGCTCTGAGTATGATTGATGCTGATGACAGGTGATTTCTGCATTTCCAACTGAGGGACTTCATTCCTCTCATTTGGGCTGGTTGGACAGTGGTTGCAGCCCATGGAAGGTGAGCCAAGCAGGGTAGGATGTCACCTCACCTGGGAAGCACAAAGTGTTGGGAGATTTTCCTTTCCCAGCCAAGGGAAGTTGTGACAGATATTACCTGGAAAAATGGGACACTTTCACCCAAATATTGTACTTTCTTATGGTCTTAGGGACTTGCAGACCAGCAGATTCTCTCCCATGCCTCGCTCATTGGGTCCCATGCCCATGGAGTTTTGCTCACTGCTAGTGCAGCAGTCTGAGATTGACCTGCGATGCTGCAGCCTGATGGGGAGGGAGGGTCATCCTCCATTGCTGACGTTTGAGTAGATAAACAAAGTGGCTAGGAAGCTGGAACTGTGCAGAGCCCACTGCAGCTCAGCAAAGACTACTACCTCTGTAGAGTCCACCTCTGTGGGCAGGGCATACTTGAACAAAAGGCAGCAGAAACTTCCACCGACTTAAACATCTCTATGAGACAGCTCTGAAGAGACCCGTGTTTCTCCCAGCATGGTGTTTGAGCTCTGAGAAAGAACAGACTGCCTCATGAAGTGAGTTCCTAACCCCTGTGTAGTCTAACTGGGGGACATCTCCCATGAGGGGCCCACTGACACCTCATACAGGTGGTGCCCCTCTGGGACAAAGATTCCAAAGGAAGGAACGGCAGCAATATTTGCTATTGTGCAATATTTTCAATTTTGCATCCTCTGCTGGTGATACTCAGGCAAACAGGGTCTGAAGTGGACCTCCAGCAAACATCAAGAGACCTGCAGCTGAGGGGCCTGTTAGAATGAAACTAACAAGCACAAAGGAATAGCATCAATATCAACAAAAAAGGACATACACACGAAAACACCTTCTGTAGGTCACCAATATCAAAGCCAAAGTAGATAAAACCAAAAATGGGGAGAAACCAGAGCAGACCTGAAAATCCTAAAAAACAAAAGAATGCCTGTTCCCCAAAGTATCGCAGCTCCCTGCCAGGAATGGAACAAAGCTGGATGGAGAACGATTGATGAGTTGACAGAGGTAGGCTTCAAATGGTTGGTAATAACAAACGCCTTCGTTTGTTAAAGGAGCATGTTCTAACCCATCACAAGGAAGCTTAAAACCTTGAAAAAACGTTAATGAAAGGCTAACTAGAATAAACAGTGTAGAGAAGACCTGAAATGATGTGATGGAGCTGAAACCATGGCACAAGAACTATGATATGCATGCACAAGTGTCAATAGCTGATTCAATCAAGTGAAGAAATGATGTAAATGATTAAAGACAAAATTAATGAAATAAAGTGAGAAGATAAGATGAGAGAAAAAAAGAGTTAAAAGAAACCAACAAAGCCTCCAAGAAAGATGTGACTCTGTGAAAAGACCAAATATACGTTTGATTGGTGTCCCTAAAAGTGATGAGGAGAATGGAACCAGTTGGAAAACAGTATCTTCAGGATATTATCCAGGAGATCTTCCCAAACCTAGAAAGGCAGACCAACATTCATCCTCAGGAAATAGAGAGAAAATGACAAAGATACTTTGCCAGATTCACCAAAGTTGAAATGAAGGAAAAATATTAAGGGCAGCCAGAGAGAAAGGTCGGGTTACCCACAAAGGGAAGCCCATCAGACTAACAGCAGATCTCTCGGCAGAAACTCTACAAGCCAGAAGAGAGTGGGGGCCAATATTCAACGTTCTTAAAGAAAAGAATTTTAAACCCAGAATTTCATATCCAGCCAAACAAAGTTTCATAAGTGAAGGAGAAATAAAATCCTTTACAGATAAGCAAATGCTTAGAGATTTTGTCACCACCAGGCAAAGCACTTCTCAGCAAATGTACAAGAACAGAAATTATAACAAACTGTCTCTCAGACCACAGTGCAATCAAACTAGAACTCAGGACTAAGAACCATCCCACTTCTGGGTATATACCCAAAGGATTATAAATTATTCTACAACAAAGACACATGCACACGTATGTTTATTGCAGCACTATTCACAATAGCAAAGACTTGGAATCAACCCAAATGTCCATCTGTGACAGATTGGATTAAGAAAATGTGGCACATATACACCATGGAATACTATGCAGCCATAAAAAAGGATGAGTTTGCGTCCTTGTAGGGACATGGATGCAGCTGGAAACCATCATTCTTAGCAAACTATCACAAGAAGAGAAAACCAAATACCGCATGTTCTCACCATAGGTGAAACTGAACAATGAGATCACTTGCACTAGGGAAGGGCCTATCATGGGGAGGGAGGAGGAGGGGGAGGATTGCATTGGGGAGTTATACATGATATAAATGATGAATTGATGGGTGCTGACGAGTTGATGGGTGCAGCATACCAAGATGGCACAAGTATACATATGTAACAAACTTGCACGTTATGCACATGTACCCTAGAACTTAAAGTATAATAATAATAATAAAAAGAATGGAATTATGCCTTTTGTAATAACATGAATGCCTTTTGCATAACTAGTTTGATTGCACTGTGGTCTGAGAGACAGTTTGTTATAATTTCTGTTCTTGTACATTTGCTGAGAAGTGCTTTGCCTGGTGGTGACAAAATCTCTAAGCATTTGCTTATCTGTAAAGGATTTTATTTCTCCTTCACTTATGAAACTTTGTTTGGCTGGATATGAAATTCTGGGTTTAAAATTCTTTTCTTTAAGAACGTTGAATATTGGCCCCCACTCTCTTCTGGCTTGTAGAGTTTCTGCCGAGAGATCTGCTGTTAGTCTGATGGGCTTCCCTTTGTGGGTAACCCGACCTTTCTCTCTGGCTGCCCTTAATATTTTTTCCTTCATTTCAACTTTGGTGAATCTGGCAAAGTATCTTTGTCATTTTCTCTCTATTTCCTGAGGATGAATGTTGGTCTGCCTTTCTAGGTTTGGGAAGATCTCCTGGATAATATCCTGAAGATACTGTTTTCCAACTTGGTTCCATTCTCCTCATCACTTTTAGGGACACCAATCAAACGTATATTTGGTCTTTTCACAGAGTCACATCTTTCTTGGAGGCTTTGTTGGTTTCTTTTAACTCTTTTTTTCTCTCATCTTATCTTCTCACTTTATTTCATTAATTTTGTCTTTAATCATTTACATCATTTCTTCCACTTGATTGAATCAGCTATTGACACTTGTGCATGCATATCATAGTTCTTGTGCCATGGTTTTCAGCTCCATCACATCATTTCAGGTCTTCTCTACACTGTTTATTCTAGTTAGCCTTTCATTAACGTTTTTTCAAGGTTTTAAGCTTCCTTGTGATGGGTTAGAACATGCTCCTTTAACAAACGAAGGCGTTTGTTATTACCAACCATTTGAAGCCTACCTCTGTCAACTCATCAATCGTTCTCCATCCAGCTTTGTTCCATTCCTGGCAGGGAGCTGCGATACTTTGGGGAACAGGCATTCTGTTTTTTTAGGATTTTCAGGTTTTCTGCTCTGGTTTCTCCCCATTTTTGTGGTTTTATCTACTTTGGGCTTTGATATTGGTGACCTACAGAAGGTGTTTTCGTGTGTATGTCCTTTTTTGTTGATATTGATGCTATTCCTTTGTGCTTGTTAGTTTTCATTCTAACAGGCCCCTCAGCTGCAGGTCTCTTGATGTTTGCTGGAGGTCCACTTCAGACCCTGTTTGCCTGAGTATCACCAGCAGAGGATGCAAAATTGAAAATATTGCACAATAGCAAATATTGCTGCCTGTTCCTTCCTTTGGAATCTTTGTCCCAGAGGGGCACCCACCTGTATGAGGTGTCAGTGGGCCCCTCATGGGAGATGTCCCCCAGTTAGACTACACAGGGGTTAGGAACTCACTTCATGAGGCAGTCTGTTCTTTCTCAGAGCTCAAACACCATGCTGGGAGAACCACGGGTCTCTTCAGAGCTGTCTCATAGAGATGTTTAAGTCGGTGGAAGTTTCTGCTGCCTTTTGTTCAAGTATGCCCTGCCCACAGAGGTGGACTCTACAGAGGTAGTAGTCTTTGCTGAGCTGCAGTGGGCTCTGCACAGTTCCAGCTTCCTAGCCACTTTGTTTATCTACTCAAACGTCAGCAATGGAGGATGACCCTCCCTCCCCATCAGGCTGCAGCATCGCAGGTCAATCTCAGACTGCTGCACTAGCAGTGAGCAAAACTCCATGGGCATGGGACCCAATGAGCGAGGCATGGGAGAGAATCTGCTGGTCTGCAAGTCCCTAAGACCATAAGAAGTACAATATTTGGGTGAAAGTGTCCCATTTTTCCAGGTAATATCTGTCACAACTTCCCTTGGCTGGGAAAGGAAAATCTCCCAACACTTTGTGCTTCCCAGGTGAGGTGACATCCTACCCTGCTTGGCTCACCTTCCATGGGCTGCAACCACTGTCCAACCAGCCCAAATGAGAGGAATGAAGTCCCTCAGTTGGAAATGCAGAAATCACCTGTCATCAGCATCAATCATACTCAGAGCTGTAGACCAGAACTCTTCCTGCTTGGCCATCTTGGAATGCACTAGATGTCCTTTTTGTTGATACTGATGTTTTTCCTTTCTGTCTATTAGTTTTCATTCTAACAGTCAGATCCCTCAGCTGCATGTCTGTTGGAGTTTGTTAGAGGTCCACTCCAGACCGGTTTGCCTGGGTGTCATCAGGGAAGGCTGCAGAACAACAAATACTGCTGCCTGATCCTTTTTCTGGAAGGTTTATCCCAGAGGGGTACCAACCCGTTTGAGGTGTCTGTTGACCCCTACTGGGAGGTGTTTCCCAGTAAGGCTAGACAGGGGTCAGGCAACTGCTTGAGGAGGTAGCCAGTCCGTTCTCAGAGCTTGAACACCATGCAGAGAGAACCACTGCTCTCTTCAGAGCTGTGGGACAGGGATGTTTAAGTCTGCAGAAGCTGTCTTGTGCCTTTTGTTCTACTATAGTCTGCTCCCAGAGGTGGAATCTATAGAGGCAGTTGGCCTTGCTGAGCTGTGTTGGGCTCCACCCAGCTCGTGCTTCCCAGCCACATTGTTTACACTGTGAGCTACTCAAGCCTCAGCGAATGGTATGCCCCCATCAAGCTGCAGCATCACAGGTCGATCTGAGACTGCTGTGCTAGGAGTGAGCAGGGCTCTGTGGACATGGGGGGAGAGGGCATCTCCTGGTCTGCTGGTTGCTGAAAGTGTGGGGAAAAGCACAGTATTTGGTCAAGAGTGTATCAATTCTCCAGATACAGTCTGTCATGGCTTCCCTTGGCCAGGAAAGGGAAATCGCCCAACCCCTTGCACTTCGTGTGTGAGAGGATGCCCTGCCCGGCTTCAGCTCACCCTCCATTAGCTGCAGCACTGTCCAACCAGCCCAGTGAGATGAACCATGTACCTCAGTTGGAAATGCAAAAATCACTCTTCTTCTGTGTTGATACTGCTGGAAGTTGCAGACTGTACCTGTTCCTATTTGGCCATCTTCCTGGTCTGAATGACACTGAGTTTCACATGTTGATTTTGAATACTAAAAATTTGCTAAACTTTTTAAACTCATGTAAGAGAGATTTTGTGCAAAAACTATGGGGTTTTCTAGATATAGAGTCATATCATCTAAAAACAGGAATTTTTTTTAACTTTCTGTTTTCCTATTTGGATGTCTTTTCTTTTTTTCTCTTATCTGAATGCTCTGGCTAAGGCTTCCAGTAGTATGTTGTAGAGGAATGAGGAGAGAGAAAACCCTGGTCTTGTTCTGGTCTGCAAGGGGAAGTTGCCAACATTGCCATTCTGTATGTTGTTGGCTATGAATTTGTCATGGATGTCTGTTATCATTTTGAAGTATGTTTCTCCGATGCCTAATTTGTTGAAGGTTTTCAGCCTTAAGGAATGTAAAATTTTATTGAAAGTCTTTTCTGCATCTATTCAGATAATCATCTTTTCTTTGTTTTTAGTTACATTTATCTCATTTATTTGGTAAATCACATTCATTTTTATCCATGTGTTGAGCCAACCTTACATCCAAGAGAAAAGCCTACCTCTTCATGGTAAATAAGCTTTTTAATGTGCTGCTTTATTCAGTTTGCTATTATTTGGTTGAGTATTTTTACATCTATATTCATCAGAAATACTGGCTTGAAGTTTTATTTTTATTTTTGCCTCTGCCAGATTTTAGTATCGGGATGATGTTTCCCTCACTCAATGAAATAGGGAGTTCATTCTTCTCATTGTTAAATAACATTTTTAGTAGAAATAGTATGTTTGTCTTTATATATCTGATAGAATTCTGCTGTGAATCCATCTATTTCATTTTTTTTTTTTTTTTTCTGGTAAGCTTTCTGTCACTTACTGAGTTTTGGAACTCATTGTCAGTCTGTTCAGTAATCCAATTATTTCCCAGTTCAGACTTGAAAAGTAATTTATCCAGTATATTTCTTCAAGGTTTTCTAGCTTATGCACTTAGAGGGGCTCATAATGGTGTCTGGGGATTTTTTTATATTCTTATGGGGTCAGTGGTAATGTGTCGTTTGTCATATCTCATTGTTTATTAAAATTAAATCTTTTCTATTTATTAGTCTAGGTAGCAGTATATCTAACTTATTAATTCTTCAAAATGTAGTTCTTGATTTCATTGACCTGTTGTACAGCTTTTAGTGTCTCAATTTCTTTCAGTTCAACTCTAATTTAGCTTACTTGTCATATGCTAGCCTTGAGATTTTTTTATTCGTGTTTCTCTACTTCCCCTAGTTTCTCCAGTTCTCCTATTAATAAATGTGATGTATGGTGTTAATTCGAGATTTGCCCAACTTTTATGTGGGCACTCAGTGCTGTAAAGTTCCCCTTTAACACTACTGTGGCTTTAGCACAGATTCTGGTATGTTGTAAGTTTGTTCTAAGTAGTTTCAATGAATTTCTCGATTTCTGTATTAATTTCCTTGTTTATTCAGAAGTCATTCAGTAGTACGTTGTTTAATTTCCATGTAATTGTATAGTTTGAACGGATTTTCTGTACATTAATTCCTATTTTGTATTGCACTGTGATTGAACATTGTGTTTGGTTTAATTTCAGGTTTTCTGAATTTCCTGAGGAATTTTTTTTTTTTTTTTTTTGCTTGATTTTGTGGTTAATTGGGCTTTGGCTATTTCCTGTATATTGTATATTTTCATTGTTATCCATATTCTGAATTCTGTTTCTGACATTTCAGCCACTTCAGATCATTTAAGAACCATTGCTTGGGGGTTAGTGCAGTCATTTGAAGGTAAAAAGACACTCAAACTTATTGAGTTGCCAGAGCTAGTAGACTGTTTCTGGCACATCTGTGTGGGCTGACATTTCTTCAACCTTTGAAGTTGCTACCTTTTTTTATTTTTTTATTTTATATTTGTTTATTTATTTATTTTTTTTTTCTTTGCTTCTTTCTTCTTTGATGACCTTTGGGGTTTGATTATGGCATAAAATGTGTTTGGTTGACTGGCTTTAATTCTAGTTCACTCTGAGGCTTTGAGGATTAAACTAGAATTTAACACATTCAATCAAATTCAATTACTGTCTCCATGCTTCTGTTTCTTTTGTTGGGTGTTTGGGTCCACAGGGCTACCTCATGCAGAGGCCATAGTTGGCAAACAAACTGTATCCTTGCAATGTTGGCTATATTCTGCTGTTTCTAAGCTTCCTTGGGAAATAGAATTGTGCCTGCCTTCCAAGATCGGACAGAAGCAAGCCCACTGGGTTGGAAGGATTCATGGGTGTGAACCATCTGGCTACAAGTGGTGGGAGTGGGTGAGTGTGAACCATCTGGCTACAAGGAGTAGGAGCGGGTGTAATTGTCCACGCTGCCATCTCGGTGCTTCTAGGACAACAGAGTCTTTGTCCCTTGGCAAATACAGGCAGAGGCAGTACTGTTGGGCTGGAAGCTGTAGCAGGTGTGACTCCCCTGGCTACCAGCAATGCCTGACCAATAAGTAGAAATGCCTGCCCTGCCATTCAGGTGTTTCCTGGTACAACAGAAAGCTGCATCCTCTAGCTGAATTTATATCCAAGCAGCAAAGCTGGCTGGTTGCCAGTGGCAGGGGTGAGTATAGTCACACACTCCACTCTCTGGGTGTTTGGGGTGTTTTCTATGACAACAGGAAGCTGTGCACTCCAGGTGTATTTACCCAGAAGGGTGTCTGCTGGACCTGAAGCTCCAGCAAGCATTGCCTGCCTGCCTGGATACCAGTGTCAGAAGTAGGTGGTACTATTCAGGTGTTTTCTGGGACAAGAGGAAGCCATGCCCTCTAGATGTCTATAAGAAGCAGGTCTACTGGGACAGAAGTTCCAGCAGATGTTGGCTACCTGGCTATCAAGGGTGGGGCTGGGTTGAGTCACCTGCTCTGCCATCTAGATGCTTCATGGGACAATAGGTTGAGCCCACTGGCTGGGCTCACACACAAGCAGGGTGAGTGGGCCATAGATTCTAGCAGGCATTGCCTACTTGGATACCTGCAGTGGTGGCAGATAGGGTGGTAACATGCTTCCAGATGTTTCCCAGGTTAATAGGAAGTTTCACCTCTAGCTGATTTGATTCAGAAACGAAGTCACTGGGCCAAAAGCTCTAGCAAGCCTTGTATGCCTGATTGCCAGTGGCAATGGCAGGTGGTGTCACATGCGCTACCATCCAGTGTTTTCTGGGACAAGACGAAGCTGTGTTCTCCAGCTGAGTTCAGACAGAAGTGAGATTGCTGGGCCAGAGTCCATTGCAAGAGTTACCCACCTTACTATCAGTGGGGTGTTATGTGTTCTGCTCTCCAGGTGTTTCCCTAGTCAGCAGGAAGCTACCCCTCCTGCTGAGTTCACACAAAAGGGGAACCACTGGAATAAAATCTCTAGCACACATTGCCTGCCCGATTACCAGTGGTGGCGAGGTGTGAAGTGACTGGCCAAGTTTGGCAATCAGGCAGAGAAAGAAATCAAGGGTATTCAGTTAGGAAAAGAAGAAGTCAAATTGTCCCTGTTTGCAGATGACATGATTGTATATTTAGAAAACCCCGTCGTCTCAGCCCAAAGTCTCCTTAGCTGATAAGCAACTTCAGCAAAGTCTCAGGATACAAAATTAATGTGCAAAAATCACAAGCATTCTTTTTTTTTTTTTTTTTTTTTTGAGACGGAGTCTCGCTCTGTTGCCCAGGCTGGAGCGCTGTGGCCGGATCTCAGCTCACTGCAAGCTCTGCCTCCTGGGTTTACGCCATTCTCCTGCCTCAGCCTCCCGAGTAGCTGGGACTACAGGCGCCCACCACCTCGCCCGGCTAATTTTTTTGTATTTTTTAGTAGAGACGGGGTTTCACCATGTTAGTCAGGATGGTCTCGATCTCCTGACCTCGTGATCCGCCCGTCTCGGCCTCCCAAAGTGCTGGGATTACAGGCTTGAGCCACCGCGCCTGGCCAATAATCACAAGCATTCTTATACACCAGTAACCGACAAGCAGGGAGCCAAATCAGGAATGAACTTCCATTCACAATTGCTTCAAAGAGAATAAAATACCTAGGAATCCAACTTACAGGGGATGCAAAGGACCTCTTCAAGGAGAACTGCAAACCACTGCTCAGTGAAATCGAAGAGGACACAAACAAACGGAAGAACATACCATGCTCATGGATAGGAAGAATCAATATCGTGAAAATGGCCATACTGCCCAAGGTTATTTATAGATTCAATGCCATCCCCATCAAGCTACCAATGACTTCTTCACAGAATTGGAAAAAACTGCTTTAAAGTTCATATGGAACCAAAAAGAGCCCGCATTGCCAAGACAATCCTAAGTCAAAAGGACAAAGCTGGAGGCATCACGCTACCTGACTTCAAACTATACTACAAGGCTACAGTAACCAAAACAGCATGGTACTGGTACCAAAACAGAGATGGAGACCGGTGGAACAGAACAGAGTCCTCAGAAATAATACCATACATCTACAGCCATCTGATCTTTGACAAACCTGAGAGAAACAAGAAATGGGGAAAGGATTCCCATTCAATAAATGGTGCTGGGAAAATTGGCTAGCTGTAAGTAGCAAGCTGAAACTGGATCCTTTCCTTTCTCCTTATACGAAGATTAATTCAAGATGGATTAGAGACTTAAATGTTAGACCTAATACCATAAAAATCCTAGAAGAAAACCTAGGTAGTACCAATCAGGACATAGACATGGGCAAGGACTTCATGTCTAAAACACCAAAAGCAATGGCAGCAAAAGCCAAAATTGACAAATGGGATCTAATTAAACTAAAGAGCTTCTGCACAGCAAAAGAAACTACCATCAGAGTGAACAGGCAACCTACAGAATGGGAGAAAATTTTTGCAATCTACTCATCTGACATCGGAGTAATATCCAGAATCTACAAAGAACTCAAATATACAAGAAAAAAACAAAGAACCCCATCAAAAAGTGGGCAAAGGATATGAACAGACATTTCTCAAAAGAAGACATTCATACAGCCAACAGACACATGAAAAAATGCTCATCATCACTCGCCATCAGAGAAGTGCAAATCAAAACCACAATTAGGTACCATCTCACACCAGTTAGAATGGCAATGATTAAAAAATCAGGAAACAAGAGCTGCTGGAGAGGATGTGGAGAAATAGGAACACTTTTACACTGTTGGTGGGATTGTAAACTAGTTCAACCATTATGGAAAACAGTATGGCAATTCCTCAAGGATCTGGAACCTGTTGTGCCATATGACTCAACCATCCCATTACTGGGTATATACCCAAAGGAGTATATATTATTCTACAAGAAAGACACATGCACATGTATGTTTATTGCGGCACTATTCACAATAGCAAAGACTTGAAATCAACCCAAATGTCCATCTGTGACAGACTGGATTAAGAAAATGTGGCACATACACACCATGGAATATTATGTAGCCATAAAAAAAGGATGAGATTGCGTCCTTTATGTACTTGATTGCAGCTGGAAACCATCATTCTTAACAAACTATCACAAGAACAGAAAACCAAACACCGCATGTTCTCACTCATAGGTGGGAACTGAACAATGAAATCATTTGTACTCGGGAAAGGGAACATCACACACTGGGGCCTATCATGGGGAGGGTGTAGGGGGGAGGGATTGCATCGGGGAGTTATACATGATATAAATGATGAACTGATGGGTGCTGACGAGTTGATGGGTGCAACACACCAACATGGCACAAATATACATACGTAACAAACCTGCACGTTATGCACATGTACCCTAGAACTTTAAGTATATATAAAAAAAAAAAGACCAAAGACTGTAAATGGAAAAAAAAAAAATAAAAGAAAAAAGAAAAGAAAGGATACAATTGCTGGATATTTTATTCCTGACTTCCAGTATTTTTTCCCTAAGCACTATAAATATATCATTTTATTATTTTGGGGGTGAAACATTTCTGCTCAAAAGTCTGCATTAATTTGGTGATTTTTTTTCCTTTGTACATATTTAGTTGCTTTTCTGTTGCTGTTTTTAAGATTCACTCTTTGAATTTTACTTTAGACAAAGTATAATTGTCACAAGTATAACCTTTTGCATTGGGTTTACCTGGGTATCATTCACTCTCCTATATCTGAATATTTATATATATTTGAATATATAAATATTGACAGACTTGGGAAGATTTTCATTATTATTTTACTAAATGAATTTTCTAGTTTTAAAATTTTCTATTCACCCTTAATATGCTAATAATTTGCATATTTAGTTGCTGTATGTTGTCCTAAATGTCATGAAGGCTTTCATTCATTTTAAATTTTTTCATTATACTTTAAATATACTACACTGGGTACATGTGTAGAAAATGCAGGATTGTTACATAGGTATATATGGGCCATGGTGGTTTGCTGAACCCATCAACCTGTCACTTACATTATGTATTTCTCCTAATGCTATACCTCCCCCAACCCTCCACCACCTGACAGGCTCTGGTGTATGAGGATCCCCTCCTTGTGTCCGTGTGTCCTCATTGTTCAATTCCTATTTATGAGTGAGAACATGCAGTGTTTTGTTTTCTGTTTTACCGAGAAAGATGGTTTCCAGCATTACCCGTGTTGCTGCAAAGGACATGAACTCATCCTTTTCATGGCTGAATAGTATTTCATGGTGTATATGTGTCACATTTTATATCCATTCTATCATTTTCTATGCAGTCTATCATTGATGGGCTTTTGGACTGGTTCCAAGTATTTGCTACTGTGAACAGCGCTGCAGTAAACATGTGTGCATGTGTCTTTATGATAGAATGCTTTATAATCCTTTAGATATATACCCAGTAATGGGATTGGTGGTGCAAATGTTATTTCCAGTTTTAGATTCTTGAGGAATCACCACGCTGTCTTCCACAATAGTTAGACTAATTTACCCTTCCACCAACAGTGTAAAAGCGTTCCAATTTCTCCACATCTTCTGCAGCACCTGTTGTTTCCTCAATTTTTAATGATTGCCATTTTAACTGTTGTGAGGTAGTATCTCATTGTGGATTTGATTTACATTTCTCTGATGATCAGTGATGATGGGCATTGTTTCCCATATTTGTTGACTGCATAAATATCTTCTTTTGAGAAGTGTCTGTTCATATCCTTCACCTACTTTTTGATGGGGTTCTTTGTTCTATTCTTGTAAATTTTTTAAAGTTATTTGCAGATTCTGGATATTAGCCCTTTGTCAGATGGATAGACTGCAAACATTTTCTTCCATTGCCTGTTAACTCTGATGGTAGTTTCTGTTGCTGTGCACAAGGTTTTTGGTTTAATTAGATCCCATTTTTCAATTGTGGCTTTTGTTGCCATTGCTTCTAGTATTTTAGTCATAAAGTTTTTCCTGATGCCTGTGTCCTGAATGGTATGGCCTAGGTTTTCTTCTATGGTTTTTTGGCTTTTACATCTTACATTTAAGTCTTTAATTCATTTGAGTTAATTTTTGTATAAGTGTAAAGAAGGAATCTAGTTTCAGCTTTCTGCAAATGGCTAGACAGTTTTCCAAACATCATGTATTAAATAGGCAAGACTTTCTCCATTGCTTGTTTTTGTCAGGTTTGTCAAAGACCAGATGGTTGTAGATGTATGGTGTGGTGTTATTTCTGAGGCCTCTGTTTCAGTCCACTGGTCTTTATATTTGTTTTGGTACCAGTACCATGCTATTTTGGTTACTGTAGCCTTGCACTATAATTTGAAGTCAGGTAGCAGGAAGCCTCCAACTTTGTTCTTTTTCCTTAGGATTGTCTTGGCTATGCAGGCTCTTTTTTGCTGCCCTTTGAAATTTATAGTAGTTTTTTCAAATTTTGTGAAGAAAGTCAATAGTAGTCAATAGGGATTGCATTGAATCTGTAAATTACTTTGGGCAGTGTGACCATTTTTTGATATTGATTCTTGCTATCCATGAGCATGAATATTTTTCCATTTGTTTGTGTTCTCTCTTATTTCCTTGAGCAGTGGTTTGTAGTTCTCCTTGAAGAAGTCCTTCACATCCCTTGTAAGTTAGATTCCTAGGTATTTTATTCTCTTTGTAGCAATTGGGAATGAGAGTTCACTCATAATTTGGCTCTCTGTTGTTTGTTATTGGTGTATAGGAATGCCTGTGATTTTTGCATCTTGGTTTTGTATCCTCAGTCTTTGCTGAAGTTGCTCATCAGCATAAGGAGATTTTGGGCAAAGACAATGGGGTTTTCTAAATATACAATCATGTCATCTGCAAACAGAGACAATTTGACTTCCTCTTTCCTATTAAATACCCTTTATTTCTTCCTTTTACCTCATTGTCCTGGCCAGAACTTCCAAGTTATATTGAATAGGAATGGTGAGAAAGGACATTCTTGTCTTATGCCAGTTTTCAAAGAGAATGTTTCCAGTTTTTGCACAGTCAGTATAATATTGGCTGTGAGTTTGTCATAAATAGCTCTTATTATTTACGTTTCATCAGCACCTAGTTTATTGAGATTTTTATTATGAAGGGCTGTTAAATTTTGTCAAAGGCTTTTCTGCATCTATTCAGATAATCATGTGGTTTTTCACATTGGACCAGTTTATGTGATGGATTACGTTTACTGGTTTGTGTGTGTTGAACCAGACTTGCATCCCAGACATGAAGCTGACTTATTTGTGGTGGGCAAGCTTTTTGATGTGATAATGGATTCACTTTGCCAGTATTTTATTGAGGATTTTTGCACTGATGTTCATCAGGGATTTTGACCTAAAACTTTCTTTTTGTTGTTGTATGTCTCTGCCAGGTTTTGGTATCAGGATGACGCTGCCCTCATAAAATGAGGGAGGATTCCTCCTTTTCTATTGGTTGCAATAGTTTCAGAAGGAATCGTTCTACCTCCTCCTTGTACCTCCAGTAGAATTTGGCTATGAATCTGTCTGGTCCCAGACTTTTTTTGGCTGGTAGGCTACTAATTACTGCCTCCTTTCCAGAACTTCTTGTTGGTCTATTATGGGTTTCAGCTTCTTCTTGATTTAGTCTTGGGAGGGTATATGTGTCCAGGAATTTATCCATTTCTTCTAGATTTTCTAGTTTATTTGTGAAGAGTATTCTATGATGGTAATTTGTATTTCTGTGGGGTGATTGCTGATATCTTCTTTATCATTTATATTGCATCTATTTGATTCTTCTCTCATTTTTTCTTTATTAATATGGCTAGTGGTAATCTATCTATTTTGTTAATCTTTCAAAATACCAGCTCCATAATTCATTGATTTGGAAGGGAGTTTTGTGTCTCCATCTCCTTCATTTCTGCTCTGGTCTTTGTTATTTCTTGTCTTCTGCTAGCTTTTGAATTTGTTTGTTCTTGCTTCTCCAGTTCTTTTAATTTTACTGTTATGGTGTCAATTATAGATCTTTCCTTCTTTCTCTCCTGGACATAAGATGTTCTTTGAAACCAATGAGAACAAAGACACAATGTACCAGAATCTCTGGAATAATTTAAAGCAGCATGTGAGGGAAACTTATAGCACTCATTATTTACCCAGTAGTCGTTCAGGAGCAAATTGTTCAGTTTCCATGTAGTGGACAGTTTTGAATGAGTTTCTTAATCCTGAGTTCTAATTTGATTGCACTGTGGTCTGAGAGACTGTTATGATTCCATTCTTTTGTATTTGCTGAAGAGTGTTTTACTTCCATTTATATCATCAGTTTCAGAGTAAGTGCTTTATGCTGCTGAGAAGAATGTATATTCTGTTGATTTGGGGTGGAGAGTTCTGTAGATGGCTACTAGATCCACTTGGTCCAGAGCTGGGTTCAAGTCCTGGAAATCCTTGTTAATTTTCTGTCTCTTTGATCTGTCTATTATTTGACAGTAGGGTGTTAATTTTTCCCAATATTATTGTGTGAGAGTCTAAGTCTCTTTGTGTGTCTTTCAGAATTTGCTTTATGAATCTGGGTGCTCTTGTATTGGGCGCATATATATTTAGGACAGTTAGGTCTTCTTATTGCATTGATCCCTTTTCCATTGTGTAGTGCTCTTCTTTGACTCTTTTGATCTTTGTTGGTTTAAATTCTGTTTTATCAGAGACTAGGATTGCAACCCCTTCTTTGTTTCTTTTTTCTTTTCTTTCCATTTGCTTAGTAAATCTTCCTCCAACTCTTTATTTTGAATTTATTTGTGTTTTTGCATGTGAGATGGGTTTCCTGAATACAGCACCCTTATGGTGTTGAATCTTTATTCAATTTACCAGTCTGTCTTTTAATTGGGCCATTAACTGGTTTAAATTTAAAGTTAACATTGTTATGTGTGAATTTGATTCTGTCATCATGATTCTAGCTGGTTATTTTGCCCACTAATTAATGCAGTGTCTTCATAGCATCAACGGTCTTTATAATGTTTTATGTTTTTGCTGTGGTTGATTCAGTTGTCACTTTCCATTTTAGTGCTTCCTTCAGGAGCTCTTGTAAAGCAGGCCACAGGGTGACAAAAATCTTTCAGCATGTGTTTGTTTGTAAGGGATTTTATTTCTCTTTCATTTATAAATCTTAGTTTGGCTGGATATGAAATTCTGGATTGAAAAGTGTTTTCTTTAAGAAGGTTGAATATTGGCCCCCACTCTCTTCTGGCTTGTAGGGTTTCTACTGAGAGATCTGCAGTTAGTTTCATGGACTTCCCTTTGTGGGTAACCCTTCCTTTCTCTCTGTCTGTCCTTACTATTTATTTTTGTCTTGGGGTTGCACTTCTCAAGGAATATCTTTGTGGTTTTCTCTATATTTCCTGAATTTGAATGTTGGCGTTCTTTTCTAGGTTGGGGAAGTTCTCTTGGATAATATCCAGAAGAGGTTTTCCAACTTGGTTTCATTCTCCCTGTTTCTTTCAAGTACACCATTCAAACGTAGATTTGGTCTTTTGACATAGTCCCATATTTTTTGGAGGCTTTGTTTGTTTTTACTCTTTTTTTCTCTATTCTTGTCTTCTCATTATATTTCATTAAGCTGATCTTCAATCTTAGATATCCTTTCTTCTGCTTGATTGATTTGGCTATTGATACTTGTGTATGCTTTATGAAGTTCTCATGCTTTGGTTTTCAGCTCTATCAGGTCATTTATGTTCTTCTCTAAGCTGGTTATTCTAGTTAGCAATTCATCAACCTTTTTTCAAGGTTCTTAGCTTCCTTGTATTGCATCAGAACATGCTCCTTTAGCTCAGAGGAGTTTGTTATTACCCACCGTCTGAAGCCTACTTATGTCAGTTCATCAAACTTATTCCCTATCCTGTTTTGTTCCTTTGGTGCTTAACAGTTATGATCCTTTTGAGGAGAATAGGCATTCTGGGTTTTGGAATTTTCAGCCTTTTTTGCTCTGGTTTCTCTCCATTTTTGTGGTTTTATCTACCTCTGGTCTTTGATGTTGGTGATGTTGATACTATTCATTTCTTTTTGTTTGTTTTCCTTCTAACAGTCAGGCCTGTCTGCTGGAGTTTGCTGGAGGTCCACTCTAGACCCTGTTTGCCTGGGTATCACCAGTGTAGGATGCAGAACAACAAAGATTGCTGTCTGGTCTAACCTCTGGAAGCCTCATTCCAGAAGTACACCTGCCAGATGCCAGCCAGAGCTCTCCTGTATAAGATGTCTGTCAGCTCCTACTGGAAGGCGTCTCCCAGTCTGGATACACAGCAGATCAAGGACCCATTTGAGGAGGCAGTCTGTCCCTTAGTAGAGTTCGAATGCTGTGCTGGAAGAACTACTGCTCTTTTCAGAGCTGTCAGGCAGATCCCTTAAGTCTGCTGAAGCTGAACTCACAGCCACCCCTTACCCTAGATGCTCTGCCTTAGGAAGTTGCAGTGGCCTCTGCCCGTTCAAAATTCCTGGCAGCTTTGTTTACTCTGTGAGGGTAAAACAGCCTACTCAATTCTCAGCAATGGTGGACGCCCCTCACCCCAGCAAACTGGAGCATCCCAGGTCGACATCCAGCTGTTGTGCTAGCAGTGAGAATTAAGACAGTGGATCTTAGGTTTCTTGGCTCTGTGGTGGTGGGAGTCACCAAACCAGGCACTGGAAAGAGTCTTCTGGTTTGCCCGTTGTGAAGACTGTGGGAAAAGTGCATTATCTGGGCCGAAAGCACCATTCCTCCTGGTACAGTCTCTCACGGCTTTCATTGACTAGTAAAGGGAAATCCCCTGACCTTATACTTCCTGGGTGAGGCGACACCTCACCCTGCTTTGGTCCACCCTCTATGGGCTTCACCACTTTTCAGCCAGTCCCAATGAGATGAACCGGGTACCTCAGTTGGAAAAGAAGGAATCGCCTTCCTTCTGTGTTGATCTCACTGGGAACTGCAGCCCAAGCTGTTTCTGTTTGACCATATTACCAGCTCCTTATTTTTAATTTTTAAAAATTTTATCTGACTATGGTATTTCAAAATACTTGTCCTCATATTCAATATTATTTCTTCTCCCTGACATGGTCTATTGCAGCTTAAAATGTGTTAGTATTTTCTTCAATTATTCAGTTCCAGAAGTCCTATGTTTTATATTTTTCTTATCTATTTGGTAGTTTTCATTCATATTCTTGAATTGTTGCTCTGATTTTTTTGCATTAATTTCTTTGATTCCCTTGTTTTTCATTGTGCTTCTTTAAAATCAGGATTTTGAATTATTGACCCAGAATTTTGTGAATTTCATTTTGACTGAATTCTATTGTTTGAAAATTATTGTCTTTGATTGTTGGTGTTGTGTTTTCTTGTTTGTTATGTTTTCTCTGTCCTTACATTAATATCTACAAATGTGGTGTAACAGTCACCTTTCTAATTTTTTGAAACTGCATTCATTGGGAGAACTTTTTCTGAATAATATGTGTATTTTGCTGTTGTTATACAGTCAATTTTAAGTGCCTGCAATGGAGCAATCTCCATATAAGTTTTTCGTGGATACATAAGATTAGTCATATCTCTAATTTTCTTGATGAGTATGGGGTATGACTGTTTATAAGTGGAAACTTGTGGTAAAATTTTGCTGTGGACTAGGAACCCATGTGGGCAGTTTTTGGGCCCCAGTGGTAGCACCAGTGAACCGACTGTACCTGTTCATTTCCTCTAGAGAGTTTTATGCTGGCACTATAGGATCCAGTTGGTAGATCCTGACCAAAAGCAATTTTGGGCCTCCAGGGAGCTGGTTCTGGTAAGATGTAGGGAGTGGCAGTTACAAGCCAGGATTATAGATGATTCTTAGGACTCCTGGGCAACTAATGAGATGAGAGTGATGGCAGAAGCAGCGGTGGAGCAACCCACTAGAACCCAGCACTTCATGCTGATAGAAGTAGTGGCAGTAGTGGTTTGGGTGGGCTAGTCCTCTGGGCCACTAATGGCATGTTCAGATTGATGTCAGCTATGGTAGTAATGGCAGATTGTGTTAGCCAGTGCTTAAATCCTGGGAGGAGCTATTTGGCTGAACAATTAATAAGCCTTGGATGTACTGGGAGCACGAGACTATGCCAGAAGACTTGTTATCAGGCTCGTTGGTGATGCACACAGCTGCTGATGTGACTGAAAGAAAAGAATGTTCTTCAGGACACTGGCAGCCTGCTCACCTGTCAGCTATGACAGCTATGCTGCCAGGCTGCCACTGGGAAGTGAGGCCCCTCTCAACTGGAGCAGCATTGGGAGATAACAGTGGAGAGTGTGGCCAGCCTTTCTTTTGGTCTCACAACATACCATTGCAGTTGTGGTAGGATTTGTTCTATGTGTACATGGGAGTGCTTAGTCTTCCCAGTCTTTTCTCAGACCAGTGGTGGCAACAGCAATGACCACATCATTCTGAATTCAGAACAGAACACAGACTCTGTGAGTTAGCTCTCATCATAATACTAAACTGAAGCAACTCTGGACTCAAATGTTTGTAGTACTCTGTGTGATCTTTCTTTCTGGAGCAATTTATCTGTGCAGTCTCTAGGCAGCTGCCTGTGTTAGGTTTAATGACCACACAGGAGGAGAGATTCTCTCATAGCTGAAGTTGTTAAATCCCACAGTACAAGTATGAAATTCTTTCTCTTACTTTTTCTTATGTCTGTTGTCTTCCCCTAGCTCTAAACCTGTTGCTTTACTCTGCTTCCTCACTTTTGGTGGTTCCTATCACATCTCTACTGAATTTCAGTATTACTCCTTAGAATCCATCTGAAGTATTGATATTTTCTTGATTCTCCTCCTCTCAAGTGGAAAAGTGGAATTTTTATCAAATCTTCTAAGATAACCATAAGAATTTTATCCTTCATTCTGTGGATATTAATTGATTGGTGTTTGTTGAACCATTCTTGCATCCCTGTAACAAATTCACTTGATTATGGTGCATAATCTTTTTTATTTACTGTTGAATTTTGTTTACTACTATTGTGTTGAGGTTGTTTTTATCTATGTTCATCAGGGATAATGGCCTTAAGTTTTATTTTTTTTGTTGTGTTTTTGTAATTTTTTTTTTTTGTTTTGTTTTTAATTTTTTGTTTTTTATTTTTTTATTTTTTTATTTTTTTATTTTTTTTTTATTATACTTTAAGTTCTAGGGTACATGTGCATGACGTTTATATCATGTATAACTCCCCAATGCAATCCCTCCCTCCTCCCCCCTCCCCATGATAGGCCCCAGTGTGTGATGTTCCCCTTCCCGAGTCCAAGTGATCTCATTGTTCAGTTCCCACCTATGAGTGAGAACATGCGGTGTTTGGTTTTCTCTTCTTGTGATAGTTTGCTAAGAATGATGGTTTCCAGCTGCATCCATGTCCCTACAAAGGATGCAAACTCATCCTTTTTTATGGCTGCATAGTATTCCATGGTGTATATGTGCCACATTTTCTTAATCCAGTCTGTCACAGATGGACATTTGGGTTGATTCCAAGTCTTTGCTATTGTGAATAGTGCCGCAATAAACATACGTGTGCATGTGTCTTTGTAGTAGAGTAATTTATAATCCTTTGGGTATATACCCAGTAGTGGGATGGCTGGGTCATATGGTACATCTAGTTCTAGATCCTTGAGGAATCGCCATACTGTTTTCCATAATGGTTGAACTAGTTTACAATCCCACCAACAGTGTCAAAGTGTTCCTATTTCTCCACATCCTCTCCAACACCTGTTGTTTCCTGACTTCTTAATGATTGCCATTCTAACTGGTGTGAGATGGTATCTCATTGTAGTTTTGATTTGCATTTCTCTGATGGCGAGTGATGATGAGCATTTTTTCATGTGTCTGTTGGCTGTATGGATGTCTTCTTTTGAGAAATGTCTGTTCATATCCTTTGCCCACTTTTTGATGGGGTATTTGTTTTTTTCTTGTATATTTGTTTGAGTTCTTTGTAGATTCTGGATATTAGCCCTTTGTCAGATGAGTAGGTTGCAAAAATTTTTTCCCATTCTGTAGGTTGCCTGTTCACTCTGATGGTAGTTTCTTTAGCTGTGCAAAAGCTCTTTAGTTTAATTAGATCCCATGTGTCAATTTTTGCTTTTGCTGCCGTTGCTTTTGGTGTTTTAGACATGAAGTCCTTGCCCATGCCTATTAAATGTTAGACCTAATACCGTAAAAACCCTAGAAGAAAATCTAGGTGTTTTTGTAATTTATTGGACAAGGTAATGATTACCTTATAAAATAAGTTAGGGAGTATTCCTTTATCCTATTTTGAAACCATTGGAGGAGAATTGATTTTAGTTCTTCTTTGTAAGTTGGCACAATTCAGCAATTAGGCTTTCTAATCCTAGACTTTTCTTTGTTGGAAGACATTTATTATTAATTCAATTGATACTGACTACTGGTCTGTTTTGATTACCTATTTCTCTTTAATTCAGTCTTGGTAGGTTAAATTTGTGTAGGAATTTATTCATTTCCTCTAGTTCTTCTATTTTATTACTGGACAACTGCTCATAACAGTCTCCAATAATCTTTTTTTAATTTTTGTATGAGTTGTAACATCTTTTTTATTTCTGATTTTATTTGAATTTTTTTCTTTTTCTTAGTCCAACTAGTGGCTTATCAGTTTTATATATTTTTCAAAAAATTTATATTATGCTTTTTTCTTTTGTATTTTTTAAGTCTCTATTGGGTTCAGTTCTCTCTTCTCTGATATTTAGTATTTCCTCTCTTCTATGAGTTTAGGTGTTCTTTTGTTTCGCTTTTTATGAAATTATATTTTCATTTTTCTTTTTAAAGCTCCTTGAAAATACATTGGTTGTTTACTTATTTCTTGTTTACTTTTTTGATATGAGTATTTATTGTTATAAACTTTCCTCTTAGAACTGTTTGTGTTACTTGTTTCCATTTTGTGTTCTAAAATTATTTGATATTTTTCTTATATCTTTATTTACTCAGTGGTTGCTCAGAAACATAATGTTTAATTTCTATGTATTTGTATGGATTCCAAAGTTACTTTTGTTATTGATTTGTAGTTGTTTTTCAATTGTAATCTGAGAAGATAGTTTACATGACTTTACTATTTCTAATGTTGAGACTTATTTTCTGCCTTAACAAATTATCTATCCTGGAGAATAATCCATGTACTAATGAGAAAAAAAAATGTGTATTCCACAACTGCTAAATAAAATGTTCTGTAAAGATTATTACATCCATTTGGTCTAAAATTCCACTTAAATCAAATTATATTTTTTTATTTTCTGTCTAGATTTTCTCTCTAATACTGAGACTGGAGTGTTAAAGTTTTCAAATATTACTGTATAGGAGTTCATCTCTATCTTTCAATCTAATAATATTTGCTCTATATTTTTGGATGCTCCAATATTAGGTGAATATACATTTACAATTGTTATATCCTCTTGCTGAAGAGTGCTTTTTTTTTTTTATTACAGAGTGACTTTCTTTGTCTCCTTACTCTTTTTGACTTAAAGTCTGGTTTACCAGACATAATCATCGTTACTCAAGCTCATTTTTGCTTTTTGTTTGTATGAATTTCTGTTTTTCATTTCTCCACTTTCAGTCAATATGTGCCTTTAAAGACAAAGTGAGTCACTCACTGACTGCATATAATTGAGTCCTATTTTTCAGTTTATTCAGTCAGTCTACATATATCGATTGGATAATTTAATCTATTTATATTGAAAGTTATTATTGATAGGGTAGGACTTTTTTGTTAATTACTTTTTAAAATTACTTTCTGGTTTTCTTTTTTTTTTCTTGTAACTTGTGTTTTAGGTGTAGGGCATACATATGCAAGATTATTACATGGGTAAAATACATGTACCTGGGCTATAATTTGTAAATGGTTTCATCACCTAGGTATTAAGCATAGTGCCTAAGAAGTAGGTTTTTTGATTCTCCACCTCCTCCCATCCTTTGCCCTCAGTTAGACCTTGGTGTTTATTGATACCTTGTTTGTGTCCATGTGTACTCAAGGTTTATCTCACATTTATAAGTAAGAACATGCAGTATTTAGTTTTCTGTTTTTGTTTAAATTAATGGCCTCTAGCTCTATTCAAATTGCCACAAAAAACATGGTTTCATTTTTTTTATGGCTATGTAGTATTTCTTGGTGGATATGTACAACATTTTCTTTATGCAGTCCATCTTTGATGGATATCTACGTTGATTTCTTGTTTTACTTTTAAGTCTTCAATCTATCTTGAATTGATTTTTGTATATGGTGAAATGCAGGCTTCTTGTTTTAGTTCTCTATATATAGTCTGCCAGTTTTTCCAGTATCATTTACTGAACAGTGAGTTTTTTTCCCACTGCTTATTATTTGTGACTTTGTCAAAAATCTGAGTGTCATAGATGTGTAGCTTAATTGCTGGGTTTTTTATCTTGTTTCGTTGGCCTTTGTATCTGTTTTTGTAGCAGTACCACACTGTTTTGGTTATCTTAGCCTTATAGTATAGCTTGAATTTGGGTAGTACAGTGCTTCCCTCTTTGCTCTTTTTACTCAGATTGCTTTGGTAATTCAGGTCCTTTCAATTCTAAATGAATTTTGGATTTCTTTTTCTAATTCTGTTAAAAATGGCACTGGTTCTTTCATAGAAATGTCATTAAAATGTAAATAGCTTCGGGTAGTATGATTATTTACAAAATATTGTTTCTTCCTATAATAAGCATGAACCGTTTCTCTATTTGTTCATATCATAACGATGATTTTCAGCAGTGTTTGTAATTCCCCTTGTAGAAATCATTCACCTCCCTCTTTACCTGTATCCCTAGGTATTTTATTATTTTTGTGGCTGTTGCAAATTGAATTGTATTTTTGATTAGATTCTTAGTTTGAATGTTATTAATGTATAGGAGTGCTTTTATTTTTGTACATTGATTTTGTATCCTATCCTGAAACATTGCTGAAATTGTTTATCAGTTCTAGAAGCTTTGAGGCAAAGTGTAATAGGTTTTCTAAGTATAGTATTTTATAATCTAAAAAGAGAAATTGTTTGACTTTCTCTCTCTCTATTTGGAGGCATTTTACTTATTTTATTGCCTGGTTGCTCTGGCTAGGACACTCTAACCTTTCATTCTGGGTACAGGTAGTACTATATACTTTGTATGATCTATCTGGCTTTAATCAGCGGTATCTATGATTTTTCTTAGTGCGTTAGGCTGCAGATATTTCTGAGGCTGTAGTGAGGGTTTTCTGGTAATGTGTATACTAGGTGTTTCAGTACTTGGACTCTAAAAGTGGGTCAACAATGCCTATGCTTTGGAACCCCTGACAAATAGTGTTGTATGTTGAAACCATTGTTAGAGAGGCCAGGAGGGATGATTCTTGGGCCTTGATGCAACTTAATCTGGTGACAACATTGGCAGCAATAAACTGAGCAGATGGGTGTGTCCCCAGGCCCCTGGGCATTATGTATGTCACAAAAATGGCTGCTGTGGTGAGACATTCCCTGTAATTTCAGATGGCACATGATGGTTTAAGTTGTGGTAGTAGCAAGCTAAGAGGGTCAGTGTCTAGGCCCCTAGAGGACATATGTGTGGGTGCCAGTAGTGATTGTAGGACTAGACTCAAGCAGCTGATAGCTTGGTTCTTTGTTATTGCCTTCTGATGGTATGTGTACAGGTCCTGTTTCACAGATAGGACACGGAAATCTTCATATCTCTATGTGGTATGGCTAGGTACTGTAATGGATGCATGCTTGGTGGGATAAGCCTGTCTTCAGGCCTCCCAATAATAAACGCGGTGCAAGGCAATACTCTGAATCATGGGTGGAGTCTCAGGTTGTGGATAACTCTACTCTTCATGCTGTACCTTACATTTCTACACTTATTTATCCTACAAAACTATAACTTGTACTCTTTTACCTACAGCTTCATGCCACACCTGGTAGCAACCATTCTACTATTTATTCAATATTTCTTCAGTTTTCATATGTAACAGCAATCATGCAGTATTTGTTTCTATGTTGGGCTTCATTTACTTAGCATAATTTTCTCCAGACTTATCCAGTTTGTCAAAAATAGCAGGACTTACTTATTTATTAGGGCTGAATAATATTTAATTGTTAGAGAAGCCTTCAAAAAGATCATGGAAAATGCATATTATTTTAAATCTTTGCATGAATTTCAAAAATGTTTGCCCCCAAATAAACATGTACTATTTTATTATAACATGTCTGAACAGGATCTAGTTTAAGGTACTAGAAAGGGCAAAAGACATTGATTTGAAAAAAGTCCCTTTTAGAGCAACATGAATTATGTGAAAATTAAAATAAAAACAAACATCGAATTTATGGTGAAGCTTGAATGAAGGAATGATGAAATCATTGAGGCTTCAAAAAAGTTTTTTATCTGTTAAAATTATTTGAATAAATAAATGCTTTTGGATCTTGATCCCATTTGTTTAAAATTTTTATTGAATGCTTTCTCTTGTTGTCAGCTGAACTGGGTACAATAGTTTTGGACCTCATTGAATTGGAAGGGTTGTTCAACATTAATTTTTAGTTAAAATTAGGTAAGTTAAATTAATTCAGATGTCTGCGATGTTGGCTGTTTCTGATATTAATCATCAGTTATCTCTAATTAGGACACTATAAAAATTAATTTTTTTCTTGAACATTTGTGTGGATGGTCTGCTGCTTCAGGCTTAATTTTTGCCGTCTCATTTCTTCCTAAAATGAGCTATGTGTTTGTAGACTACTGATTAGACAATATAAAAATATATAAATTGTGATGTCAAAAATTTTAAATGTGTGAGGCAGGAAAAGTGCAAAGTTTTTGTATGTGATCAAAGTTAAGTTGTTATCAGTTTAAAATAGCCTCTTTTAGCAAGGAACAACTCAGTCTCACCAAGGGTCTCTAGAATCCCAGGAGGTTGCTTCATGGCTACCCTGGACGTGTGAGTTGTCAAGAAGACCTGCTTAGGGAAGGGGAAGGGGCCAAACTCCAGCCAGTGTGAAGCCCAGAGGGTTTGTTATGGGAATGTTTTTAGTGGAGTACCATCAGGGACACCCATTTCCTAGGGTTTACTTGTTGCCATAGGATACTTTAGCCATAGGGGAAATGTCAGACTTCAGCTTTGCAGGACGGTGTTGCCCATGAGATGGGGCTAGTCTGACCTGAGCTTGCTTCAGTCTGCTGGTGCCTTCTGGGGCCCCAGCCTGGCCAAGCCTTCTTGCAGTGCAGCCTTGAGAGCCCAGGGGAGGAGTACCTCCTGAGACCCACATCATAGTTTCTGTGCTGATGGAATGCACCTCGCTGGCAGAAAGCTCTAACAGAGAGGTGTCTTAGGACACACACCAGTCTGCCAACACTCTCCGTGCACTGCAGCCTCCCCTGTGACAATTTGCCTGCATTCACTGTCTCACAGTCACCTCCAAATTTCTTTGCCAATGCACGTGTGTACAAGAGGACCCGGCCTTCTTATCTTTGCTAGCATGTATGTGCATGCGCGTGTGTCTATGTGCGTGCATGTGCGTACTCTGCCACTGTGAGTGTATTCTGCTCCCTGTCCCTGCTGCACTGGCATTGCCATAGGAGCATTGGTGGGTGTGAAGTACACCAGCCTCACCCCTGGTAGCACCCTGCCCCTATGCAAACCTGGCATCAGAGTGAAACTAGGCATGGAGAACAGTGGACCCATCTCAACCCTAAGCATCCACAGACATCCATGTGAATGCAAACAGAGGGTGTATACAGCCCTGCTCCCAGCAGCATTCCACCCCCATACTAATATAACCACTGGCAGAAATGCTTACACAGACACCAGCAGGGGTACCCCACCCAGCTGTGCCATGCTAACATCAACTACTACTGTAAAAACCTGCAAGAAGACTGGTACACTAGCAGCTGTAGCAGCCAACAGGAGCACACTCCATTTCACTGACACTGGCATAAGAAACGAGGACTGGTCCTATTACCTTCTCCCTATTAAACACTTTAGATAACACCACCCATTGGAGTGTAGTGACCAGAGGCCTAGAAGCACCTCTGCCCCTCTATCACAGCAGATCCCAAACTTTGAAGGGCCGTAGAACAAAACTGGGATTGGTTAACATTCATCCATAATTAAAACATGCAGTTCAGAATTCCTAAGCTGAGCCTTAACCTCCTAAATAAAACCTTTCTGAAATGAAGCCAGTCACCTGAACCAACCTAATACCACTATCAAGCCCCAAAGGAAATCAAATAGGAAAAAGAGGAAAAAAAAAATCAGTGCACACAACTTCAAAGACAGAAAGAACATCAGCCAATAAATATGAGAAAGAATGCACCACAATATAGCTGTCTCTTTTGTGAGCTATCACCCAGAGTTCTTTATCTAAGCCCCAGATGATTAAGGAGCATTGTCACAAGGGTGAGGTTGGGGCAAAAGTTTAGTAAGTGAAAGAGAAAGCTCTCTGATAGCAGACAGTGGGGCCTAAATCGGTTGACCACTGTGAGGCTGCGGTGTAGGGATTTTACGCACTTGGAAGGGAAAGAAATGTGCTTAGTCTGTGGGCTGTCTTGAAAAAGCTTGCCTCAGGTTGGCCCGCAGTCTTGGCTCAGAACCAAACAGCAGCTGAAGTGATGATTCATATAGGCTACTTAGCTTAGGCTTAGATATGTCAGGAGCTAAAACAAAAAGTTGACCTGGGACCAAACAAGGAGCTGAAGTGATAGTTAATAGAGGTCAAGCTTACATGCTAAAAAAGGAAAGGAATGTGCCCATCAGAACCCACCAGAGCCCACAGTGTTCATGCCCACAAAAGGAGAAGAAACTTTTTTCCTGGGAACCCACTGATTATACAAAGGACAAAGGCATTTCTATGTCAGTCCTTGTGCTACTAATTTGCATTATGATCTTTCTGTGTGAAGAAGTCACTTTAGCATTTCTAATGAGGCAGGTGTGATTGTGATGATCTGCCTCAGTTTCTGTTTATCTGGGAAGGTCTTTATCTCTCCTTCATTCTAAAGGATGTATTTGACAGATACCGCATTCTTGGTTGATAGTTATCTTTGTTTTCCCTTCAGCACTTTTGATATATTATACCATTGTCTCCTGGTCTATAAGGTGTCTGCTGAGAAAACTGCTGCTAACTTTGAACCATCTTGTATGTTATATCCTTATTTTCTCCTGCTGCTTTCAGCATTCTTTGTCCTTGATTTTTGAAAGTTTACCTACAAAATGTATTTGGGTCATCTTATTTGGATTGAATCTGTTTGGAAACTTTTGATCTTTCTGTACTGAGATATGTTTCTCCAAATTTTGAGAGCTGTCTGCTGTTATATTTTAAAACGATCTTTCTACGTCATTGCCTTTCGTTTCCTTTTACACTGATTACACTTATTCTAGTCTTTGCAGGCTAGTTTTGTCTGGGAGAGCCCTTTGCCAGTTAGCCTTTCCAGAGATTCTTTGTAGGCTACCTGGCATGTCTGAAGATAGGCTTGCTGTTTAGTCATTGGGCAGGCTAATCTGGTGCCTTGTTCAGCAGGTAGAATGGCCTGGTATCTAGGTCTGCAGTGTTGGTCCTGAATCTTGTTTCTACTGGGTTGGACCTGTTAATTGCATTTGTAGAGGATGGACCTGGAGGCTGGGTAAATGAGGGTGACCCAAAAGCCAGTATATGTAGAGGCTGGCCTAAACTCTAGACCCACAAAGGCTGACATGATATGGTGGTGAGGCTTTAACTTAAGTCCTCAAAGACTGGCCTGTCACTGGGGTGAGTCTAGACCCTATGTCTGCAAAAGTAGGTCTGCGGATTGGGTCCAGGGTTGCTAGACTAAAGTCTGGGTTTTCAAGGGTGTTCTTGCATCTTCAATTTGCAGAATTCAGCCTGACAAAGGGGTTTTCTAGAATGATCTTGTACTTGGGTCTGCTGGAACAGGTCCTCTGCATCCTGTGCTTTATCTAATGCTCAGGCAGGAATGAAGTCTGCTTCTATGAGGGCCGTTCTGGAGACAGGGATTGTGGGTGCTTGACTGAATCTTGTGCCTGCTGATGCTACCCTGAAGGCTTGTGGTACAGGTGCTAGCCCAGATGCTAGGTCTGTGAAGGCTTGCCTGGGTTCTGAGACTATGGGGGTTGACCTGAGACCTGGGTACACAGGTGCCAGTCCAGCATTGTTGTCTACCAGGACATGCCTGGATTCTGCCCGAGTCTGCTGTATCAGGTCTAAGCCGTGCATTGCTAGAACATATTGCCACAGGTGCTAGCCTGGAGGGTTAAACCAGAGAGACCAGCCTGGCACTGAGAAGGCCTAGAATCTGTGTCTCTGAATGCCTACCTCATGTTTGAGGTTGGGCTACTGATTGGGTGCTAAGGCAGGTCTAAAAGGAAAGGCCAGACATGAGCCAGCCTGAAGAAACACCAAGCAGAGCCTCAGGAATTAAGAGCAAAATCCCCAAGGATCCAAAAGGATCTGCAGGATTCCTCAGGCCTGCCTAGATGTTGTAGGTGTCTTTCTGAAACTTGCTCTACCATGATTTCTACGTAGAGCCTGCCTGTGTTCCCCAAGGTTGCTCTCTACAAGAAACACAAAGCCTCAAGAGCTGCCAGGCTGTGTGTTTTTATGAGAATGTTTTGCGTGTGTGTATGGCATTGTGTGTGTGTGTGTGTGCACAGGCACACGTGCGCCTGTAAGAGGAATCTGCTTAAAGGAATGTGGCTATAGCTTACCAATGCATTTTTTTGTTGTTTTTGTCTTTGTTTTTGTTTTTGAGTCTCCCAACCTTTTGTTGGCTCTATTTGGGCTGTGGTGCTCCGTGTTCTTTATCTTTCTGTGGATCGTGAACCTACAGTTAATTAGGAGGCAGGTAGAACCCCACCAGAGTCAAAATCGCCTCTTGCTGCAAAGTAAGCCACTTCTCTAGAAAGAAGAGGAGCATATCACACCAAAAAACGTATCTTCCAGTGTTTTATCATCTGGTGGCCAACCAAGGGATAGACACTAGGAGTCCTGTCCACAGGGCCCCTTTAATTTACCTCGAACTCGGTTCCCAACTGAACAGGTGCTTCACATTGTGAGAGGCACGCCTACACCATCCTGGGACGTAGAGCGTGATCATCAATAAGGTCAGATGGGGTGAGGATACAATCTGGTGAGGACTGGATGGGATCCCTCAACTTCACCTCCCCAAAAAATGTATACAGATAAAACAGAATTTGCTTCCAATTCCATCTCTGCCTTTCCTTAATTGTACAAGTATTCCACACCAGGGCCCACTGTTCAGGTGGCAGTACTCCAATGTGCAAGACACATTTGGAGTGCAAACTGGGACCAACCTGGCAAACTCCCAATTTGAGGGCTTTCAGACCCAGAGCCAAATGTGAGTAAGATTGATGCAAGGTGGGATGTGAACTCCACGCTACCTCTTGTATCTTGACTTACATTTTCCTCATTGGCCTAGGGTTTGACATGTCTCGCTCAACATCTTCCGTGCTAAACATTTTCCAGTTCACGGAAGATGAACCTCAAAGGAATCCATTATGAGTGTTTCCTTCTAAACACAATCATGTTTTAATGACTGGGCAGCTGTGTTCATTTTAAAACCATACATTTCTGTTACAGCTGCCAACAAGGAAACTCTTTCTCTCTTTACAAGATGGTTGCATGATTCCTGTAGGATGAGAATCATGCAGCCGTGTTTGGCTTTTGCTTGGCAATCTAGGCTCTGTTTCATTGCAACTGAACATCCTTTTTCATTGTGAAGAGGGTCTCTTTCACTGGGCTGTTGCTGGATGGGGCTGCATCTCACCACAGATTTATTGGCTGCCAGGGATTTCAGGGAGCACAAGGTACAGGACTTTGGGTAGGCTGGTCGCATGCAAGTTGTGGGTCTTCGTCTCTTCATGGGAGCTGAGGTTATTTGCACTTTGCAGGAGGCTTTTGGGTTCTCTGACAGAAATATTTGAATGTGATTTGTACTCCAGCACAAGTCTTCTCTTTCACATTCACCAGCACTGATTTTTCCTTGCTTTCATCGTCAGTCCACAGTGCCCCTCATTAACACTATTGGACACCATTTACAGGGTTGCAATCACCACAGATGGCCTCTGGGACACAGTCCCAACCCCATCTACACACGTGAGAGGTCAGTTTGAAATGTGAGAATATGTCTCAACTTGTACTTTCCTTGCTCATGTTTTCTGCCTATTCAAAAGACCCCCTGAGAGTCCCAGGGTAAATGGAGTCAATGAGGTTAAGGACCCAGCCATCTTTCACTGACACCCACCTCTTTGGTCTTAGGTATAATTCTATCACCCGAAGATCCCTCCACAACTCACCAGACTACATTCCAACCCCCATGGGACCCAATTCTTGCACATAGCTTCTTTCAGAAATGGAGTCAGAAGAACAGTTTTGAGGGACCAGGTGACAGTAACAAAATGCATCCTCCTTCAGTGGGACCCAGTCACACAGAAGGCCCAAAAGGTCCTAAGGTCAAGACAGAGTCCTGCAGTAGGTTCTCACAGGCAGCCTTTGTCCTGATACCAGGCCTGCACTGCCTGTACCATTTTCCTTTGTTGAGGCTAACAGGCAGCTCTCACAGCCGGACAACCCATCCTGCCCACAAATGCTCATACTCTAGTCTCAGGGCACCAGGTCTGAATGTGAGCTCTGACTAGCATCACAGTGAATGTCAGTGTTGCCCAGTGACAAGTCCCTAGGGCTTGGCAGAGAAGGAGACTGCCATGGAGTTGCATCCATAATGAACTCTTGCCTGTCTTCTCTGTGGGATACGGGGGATTTTTCCATGACCCTAGGAAAGGGCAGACATGAGCCAGCCTGAATAAATGTCAAGCAGTGCCCCAGGAATAAATCACGAAATCTCTAAGGATCCAGAAAGATCTGCAAAATTTCTTAGGTATGCCTATACGTTGTAGGGGTGAGTCTTTTTGAAACTTGCCCCACTGTAATTTCTAAATAGAATCCACCTGTCTTCCCTGGGGTTGCACTGTCCCAGGTGGGGCTTCTTGCAGAACCATACATCCTCAGGAGTTGCTAGGCTTTGTTTCTATGGGAGTGTAGTGAGTGTTTCATGTCTACGTATGTGTGTGTGTGACATTTTATGTTGGGGTGTGTGTGTGTGTGTGTGTGTGTGTGCCTGTAAGTGAGGTCTGATTAAAGTGAAGTGGATGTTGCACTTCAGCACTTATTTTTTTTTTATTATTCCAACCTTTTGGTAGCCTGTCTGTGTGGCTCTGCTTGTGCCGCAGGTCTCTGTGCTCTTTATTTTTCAGTGGATTATGAATCCCCAGTGAATAGGGAGGTGGTCTGAGACCTTCTGGCATCTGAGTCACCTCGCTTTGCAAAAAATAGCCACTCTTTTAGAAATAAGAGTAGCATACCCCACCAAAACCAGATATCTTCTAGTGTTCCATTGTTCTGCAACCAACCCAGGGAGAGACGCTAGTAGTAATGTCCACAGGGCCACTTGAATTTACCTCAAATTCAATTTCCTGCTGAACAGGGGCTTCACATCATGAGGCATCACTCCTACATCAAGTTAGGATTTCATTCCAGGACATAGAGTGTGAGCAGCAATAAGGTCAGATAAGGGTAAGGATAAAATCTGGTGAGGGGTGGATGGTGTCCCACAACTTCATTTGCAAAAAAAAAAAAAAAAAATGAAGACAGATGACACAAAAGTTGCTTCCAACTCCATCCCCACATTCCCTTAATTGCACCAGTGTCCACACCATGGCCCAGGGTTCAGGTGTGAGCCAACGAGCAAGGAATATTTGCAATGCAAATTTGGGTCATTCTGGCAAACTCCAATTTAAGGGCTTTTATACCCAGACCAAATGGAAATGGAATGGATTGATGTTGGGTGGGATGTGGCCTGCACACTTTTCTCTTCTTTTCCTGACTTTCATGATCCTTGTAGCCCTATGGTTTCCTGTGTCTGGCTCAACATTTTCCACACTAAATGTTTCACTATTCATGGAGAACAATCCTCATGAGAGTTCATTGCTTGAGTGTTTCCTTCTAAACACTGTCGTGTTTTAATGACTGAACAACTTTGATAATTTTAAAATCATTAATTCCCATTACAGCTGCCAACAAGGAAACACTTGTTTTCCCACTTCTGTTGAGGGATGCATAATTCCTGCCAGATGAGAGGCAGGAAGCTGTGTCTGGCTTTTGCCTGTTAATCTGGTCTCTGTTTCATTTCATCTGCAAGATCTTCTTATTGTTGAGGGGCTATTTTTCATTGGGCAGTTGCTGGATGGAACTACCTCTCACCACAGATTATTTAGCTGCCAGGGATTTCAGAGAGCAAAAGAGACTTCAGGTGGCCTGGCTGCATTCCATGTAGTAGATCATTTTCTCATCATAGGAGCTGAGGTTGTTGGCATATTGCAGGAGCTTTTGGATTCAGGGACAGAAATTATTGAACATTGCTTGAACTCTAGTACAGGCAGCTCATTCTCTCAGGAGAGCCTGGATTTTCTTTGCTTTCATGGAGAATCCACAGTGCTCCACAACAGCACTATTGGACACTCTTTTCAGGCTTGCAGTCACCACCGACAGCCTCTGAGACACTGCCTCAACTTCATCTGCACATGTGAGAGATAATTATGAGGTGTGAGAACACCTTGGACTTGCCTTTGTGGTGGTTTCTACCTTTCCCAGATAGCCACTATGAGGCCCGGGATGAAAAGAGTCAGTAAGGTCAAGAACCTTGTCGTATTTCACTCACACACGTATGTGGGGTCTCAGGTATAATTCCATCACCCAACAAACCATCAACAACAAACTAGACGATATCCTAATCCCCATGGGAATGATTCTTGAACGCGCACAGGTTCTTTTGGGAATGGAGTCAGAAGAGCGGTTTCCAACAACCACTTCATAGTCTTGGAAATGCCTCCTCTTCCAGCAGGACCACACTATGTGGTAGGCCCGAAATGGCCCTGAGATTGAGACTTTCCGGTCCCAAAGTGGATTTTCCCGGGCAGCCTTTTTCCTGATACCAGCACGGCTCTGCCTGCATGATTTTCCTCTGCTTAGGCAGGCTGACAGCTCTGACAGTCAGACGTCCAAGCCTGCCTCACAAATGTGCATATGCCAGTCTCAGGGCACCAAGCCTAATTGTAAGCTGTGGCTAGCATTACAATAAATGTCACCGTTGCCTAGCAGCTTGCAGAAGAAAGAGATCTCTGTGGGGGCGTGTCAGTGGTGGACCTGTCTTCTCTGTGGTGTCCATTGGACAGTTCCATAATCCTACAAGAAGGCATACATGAGCTAGCTTGAAGAAAAGTCAACCAGAGCCCCAGGAATAAACCGTGAAATCCCAAATGATCAAAAAAATGTGCAAGATTTCTCAGGTCTACCTATACGTTGTAGGGGTGAGTCTTTTTGAAACTTGACCCACTGTGCTTTCTGGGTTTCTGATTGAGAACTCTGGTTATCTTCACAATGAATGTCACCTGTTTAGCAACAAGTTCCTGTGGCCTGATGGAGATAAAGACCTCTGTGGAGGGGTGTTGGCCGTGGACTCTCATCTGTCTTATCTGTGTCATCCACGGGATAGTCTCATAACGCTAGGAGAGGGCAGACATGAGCCAGACAGAAGAAACATCAAGCATACCCCCAGGAATAATATGTGAAATCCCTAAGGATCCAAAAGGATCTGCAAGATTCCTCAAGTCTTCCTAAACACTGTAGGGGTGAATCTTTTCGGAACTTGCCCTACTGTAATTTCAAGTTACAGACTGCCTGTTTTCCCCAGGTTTCTCTCTACCAAATGATGCTTTCTGCAGAACCACATAGCCTCAGGAGCTGCTGGGTTGTGTGTTTCTGTGGGAGGGTTAGAGTGTTGGATGTCTTCATGTGTGTGTGTGGCATGGTGTGTTTCTGTATATGAATGTGTGTGACTGTGTGTGTGTGTGCCTACAAGTGAAATATTTTTAAAGGAATTTGAGTAATGCACTTCAGCCCTTCTTATTATTTATTTTATTTTATTTTATTTTATTTTAGTCTACCAACCTCTTGGTGGCCTGTCTGTGTGGTTCTGCTTTGGCTGTGGGGCTCCATGTTCTTTATTTTTCTGTGTGTCATGAATCTGCAGTGAACTGGGAAGCAGACCAAGACCCGCCTGTGTGTAAATCACCCCCTCTCCCCCCTGCAACTATAGCCACTGTTTTAGAAAGAAGATGAGCACACCATACCAAAAACAAACAAATAAAACAGACACTTCCCAGTGTCTCAATGTCCTGCAGTCAAACTAGGGAGAGACACTAACAGTCTTGTCCACTGGGCCTTTTGACTTCACCTCAAATTTGGTTCTCAGCCAAGCAGGTGCTTCATGTCATGAGCAGGCACTCCATCATCTTGGGTTTTCATCCTGGGACATACAGTGTGTGCAGCAGTAAGATCAGATAAGGGAGAGGATACAATCTGTTGAGAAGTTGATGGGGTCCCACAAATTCACTTGCCAAAAAATAATGAAGACAGATGACCCAGAAGGTGCCTCCAACTCATCCCCACGTTCCTGTAATTAGACAAGCAGTCCTCACCACGGCCAAGTGTTCAGGTGAGAGTACTCCAGCATGCAAGGAATATTTGGAGTGCAAAATGGGGCGATCCTGCCACACTGCTAATTTGAGGGCTTTCATATCCATAGCCAAATGAGAATGAAATGTATTCCCAGTTCATGGGAATGTTTCCCAGTTCATGGAGAACGATCCTCATAGGAATCCATTTGGTGAGTGTTTCCATCTAAACATTTTCACGTGTTAATGACTGGGCAGCTTTGATACTTTTAAAACCGTGAATTCCCATTATAGCAGCCAACAAAGAAACTCTTGTTCTCCCATTTCCATTGGAGGGCTGCATGATTATTGTAGATGAGAAGGAGGCAGCTGTGTGTGGGTTTTACATGGTAATCTAGCCTCTGTTTCATTTCATCAGCACAACCTTCTTATTGTGAAGGGGTGCTGTTATTGAGCTGCTGCTAGATTGAATTGCCTCTTTCCACAGATTATTTAGCTGCCAGCGATTTCAGCGAGCAAAAAAGAATTCAGGGAGGCTGGCTATACTCAAGGTTGTTGTTGGTGGTCTCATTTGGGGGCTGAGGTTGCTTGCACTTTGCAGGAGGCTTTTGGTTCCTCTAACAGGAGTCATTGAACATTACTTGGACCCCAGCACAAAGCATCCTGTTCACTTAGACAAGCCTTAATTTTTCTTTGCTATCATGGGTAACTGAAATTTCCCCTCAACAGCACTACTGGACCCCCTTTTTAGGGTTGCCATCTCCACAGATGGCCTCTGAGACATTCTTCCATCCTTATCATCACCCATGAGAGACCAATCTAAGGTGTGAGGACATTGCTCCACCTTGAACTTGCCTTTGTTGTGGTTTCTGCCTTTCCCATAGAGTCCCTGAGAGGCCCAGGATGAAGGGAGGCACTGAGCTCAAGGGCTGGGCCATCTTTCACTGATACCTTCGTCTGACATTTCAGGTATGATTCTATCACTGAAAGAACTCTCAACAGGCTATATTCCATTCTCCAGGGGACCGAGTCTTGCACACAGTCTTTTTCAGGAATGAAGACAGAAAAGCATTTTCAGCAACCACCTTACACTCTCAAAATGTCTCCTGTTCTGGCAGGACCCAACCACGGAGATTGCCCAAAGGGGAACTGAGGTAAAGACTTTAGGGTCCCATGGTAGGTTTTGGTAGGCATTATTTTACCTGATACCAGCCCGGCTTTGTGTGTACCATTTTCCTCTGTTTAGGAAAGGTTCTGACAGCTGGGTGCCGAAGCCTGCCTAACGAATGTGCATGAGATAGTCTCAGGGCACCATGCCTGAAAGTGAGCTTTACCTAGAATCACAGTGAATGTCACCACTGCCCAGTGACAAGTCTCTGTGGCTTGACAAAGAAGGAGACCTCTGTGAGGGTGCGTCGACGGTGTGGACTCTTGCCTGTCTTCTCTGTGGGATCCGTGGGATAGTTCCATAAACCTAGGAGATGGCAGACTTGAGTCAGCCTGAAGAAATGACAAGCACAGGCCCAGGAATAAAGAATGAAATCTCTAAGGATGCAGAATGATCTGCAGGATTCGTCAGGCCTGCCTAGACATTGTAGGGGAGAATTTTTTTTGAAATTTGCCCCACTGTGATTTCTAGGTATGGGCCGCCTGTGCTTCCCTGCATTTGTGCTTTCCTAGGTGGGATTTTCTGCAGATAAACACAGACTCAAAATCTGCCAGACTGTGTTTCTGTGGGAGTGTTGCAAATGTTGGATGTCTACCTGTCGGTGTGGTTTTGTGTGTTTCTGTATGTATGTTTATTTGTGTGTACCTGTAAGTGTGTTCGGTTTACAGGAATATGGGTTAATGCGCTTCAGCCTTCTTGTTTTTGAGTCTCCTAACATTGTGGTGGACAGTCTGTGTGGCTCTGCTTGGGCTACAGGGCTCCGTCTTCTTTATTTCTCTGTGGATTATAAGTTTACAGTGAATTGGGAGGTGGGCTGAGACCCGCTAGTGTCCAAATCACCTTCCCCTGCAAAGAAAGCCACTTTTCTATAAAGAGGAGCACACCACACCAAAAAATAGACATCTCCCAGTGTTTCATTGTTCTGTGCCCAAGAAAAGACGCTAGCAGTCCTGTCAGCAGGGCCCCTTGAATTTACCTGGAATTCATTTCCCAGCTGAGCAGGTGCTTCACGTCATGAGGGGGAACTCCTCCATAGTCTTAGGATTTCATCCTGAGATATAGAGTGTGAACAGCAAGGAGGTCAGATAGGGGTAAGGATACAATCTGATGAGAAGTGCATGGGGTCCCAAAAATTCACCTGCAAAAAAAATGAAGACAGATGACACAGAATGTGCTTCCAACTCCATCCCTGCATTCCCTTAATTGCACAAGCAGTCCACATTATTGCCCGGTGTTAAGGTGGGAGCACTCCAACATGCCAGGAACATTTGGAGTGTGAACTGGGGCCATCCTGGCAAACTACCAATTTGAGAACTTTCGTATCCAGAGTGAATGCATAGATACTGGGTGGGATTTGGACTCCACACTTGCCTGTTCTTTTCCTGAATTCCATGTTCCTTGCAGGGATATGTTTCCTATGTCTGTCTCAATGACTTCCACACTAATCATTTCCCAGTTCACAGAGAACAACCCTCATGGGAATCCATTGTTTGAGTGTTTCCTTTTCAACACTGTCATGTTTTAATGACTGGGCAAGTTTAATACTTTTAAAACAGTAAATTATCATTACTACACCAAAAAGAAACTTTTTTTCTCCCACTTGTATCAGAGTGCTTCATGATTCTTGTAGGATGAGAAGTAGGCAGCCATGTCTGGCTTTTGCCTGGTAATCTAGCCTCTGTTTCATTTCATCTGCACAACCTTCTCATTGTGGAGAAGCTCTTTCATTGAACTGTTGCTGGATAACATTGCCTCTCACCACAGATTATTTCATTGTCAGGGATTTCAGAGAGGAAAAGGGACCTCGGGTAGGCTCGCTGAGCTGCAGGTGTAGGTCATTTTCTCTTTGTGTGGGCTGAGGTTGTTTGCACTTTGCAGGAGGGTTTTGGATCCTCCAACAGGAACCATTGAATATTGCTTAGTGTCCAGCAAAAGGTAGCTCTTTCTCTCAGATGGCATTTATTTATTTGTTTATTTATTTATTTTACTTTCATGGGGAATCCACAGTGTCCCTCAAAAGCACTGCTAAACATTTTTAGGCTTGCTATCACCACAGATGGCCCCTAAGACACTGTCTCAAACTAACCTCTACCCATGAGAGGCCAGTTCGAGGTGTGAGCATATCAACTCACCTTCGATTTTCTTTGTCGTGCTTCCTGCGTTTCCCAGAGAGCTCCTGCAAGGCCCAGAATGAAGAGAGGCAGAGAGGTCCAAAAGCCTGGCTATCTTTTGCTGACACCCACCTCAGAGGTGTCAGATGTTTCTGTCACCCAAAGAACCCTCAACAATACATCAGATTCCATTCCAATTTCCATGGGACCTGATTCTTTCACACAGCCTCTTTCGGAGATGGAAACAGAAAATCAGTTTTCAACAACCATGTCACCATCTCGAAACGCTTTTCTCAAGTGGTGCCCGACCGTGAAGATGACCCGAAGGGGCCCTGAGGTGGAGACTTTTAGGGTACCATAGTGGGTTTTCAAAGGCAGATTTTTCCTGATATCAGGCTGCCTCTGCCTGTACCATTTTTCTTTGCTTAGGCAGGCTGACAGCTCTGATAGCCTGTCACCCGAGACTGTCTCACAAATGTGCATGCCCTTGTCCCAGTACACCAGGTCCGATTGCGAGCTCTGGCTAACATCAAAATGAATGTCACTGTTGCCTAGTGAAAATTCCTTGTGGCTTGGCGGAGAAGGGGACGACCTCCGTGGAGTTGCATAGGTGTTGGAATCTCACCTGTCTTCTCTGTGTAATACACAGGATAGTTCTATAATCCTAAAAGAGGGCAGATGTGAGCCAGCCTGAAGAAATGTTAAGCAGAGCCCAGAGAATAAACCACAAAATTCCTAAGGATCCAAAAAGACCTACAGGATCCTCAGGCCAGCTTAGACCTTGTTCAGGTGAATCTCTTTGAAAACTTTCCTACTGTGATTTCTATGTACAGCCCGCCTGTGTTCCCAAGGGTTGCTGCATTTCCTGCAGCACCATGTAGCCTCAGGTGCTGCCAGGCTGTGTGTTTCTGTGGGAGTGTAGTGACAGCTGGATGTCTGTGTGTGTGGCATTGTGAATTTGTGTATGTTTGTGTGTAGGTGTGTCTGTAAGTGGAGCCTGCTTAAAGGAATGTGGCTTATGCAATTCAGTACTTCTTTTTTTTCCTGAGTCTCCCAAACTTTTGGTGGCTAATGTAGTTCCACTTGTGCTGTGGGGCTCCTTGTTCTTTACTTCTCTGTGGATCATGGATCCACAGTGAATTCAGAAGTAGGCTGAGACCTGTCAGTGTCTAAATAATCTCCCCCTGAAGAAAAAGTAACTCTTCAGGAAAGAAGAAAACACACAACAGCAAAAAAAAAAAAAAAAAAAAAAACAGACATCGCATTATATTTTGTCATTCTGTGGTCAACCAGGGAGAGAAAATAGCAGTCCTATTTGCAGAACCCCTTGAATTTACCACAATTTGGTTCCAGATGAGAATATAGTTCTCATCGTGAGGGGACACTCTTCAATTGTCTTGAGATTTCATCCTGAGACAGAGTGTGAACAGCAATAAGGTCAGATTGGGGTAAGGACACAACCTGGTGAGGGGTGGATGTCTTCCCGCAATTTCACCTGCAAAGAAAATGAAAGATGACACAGAATGTGCTTCCAACTGCATTCTCTTAATTGTCCAAGCAGTGCACACAATGACCTGATGTTCAGATGGGAGTACCCAAACATGCAAGGAACATTTGGAGTGCAAATAGAGGCATACTGGCAAACTCACAATTTGAGTGTTTTCATATGCAGAACCAGATAGGACAGGAATGTATTAATGCTGGTGGGATGTGACCTCCACACTTGCCTCTTTTTTTCCTGATGTTTATGTTCCTTATCAGCGTAGGGCTTTCTGGTTCTGGCACAAAAACTTCCATACTAATCGTATCCTAGCTCATGAATAATGATCCTCATGGGATTCCATTGCTTGAGTGTCTTTTTCTAAACACTGTCATGTTTTAATGACAAAACAGCTTTGATAGTTTTAAAACTGTGTATATTCCCATTATAACCACTTACAAAAAAACACTTGCTCTCCCACTTCTATTGGAAGGCTGCATGAATCCTGAAGAATAAGAAGCAGGCAGCCCTGTCTGTCTTTTGCCTGGTAATCTAGCCTCAGCTTCATTTCAGCTGCAATGCATTCTCATTGTGGAGGGAACCTTTCATTGTGCTGTTGCTGGATGTGACTGCCTCTCGTCACAGATTATTTAGCTTCCAGTGGTTTCAGTGAGAAAAAGGGACTTAATGTAGACTCCCTGCACTCCAGATTTTGGGTCATTGTCTCATTGTGGGGGCCGAGGTTCTTTGCACTTTGCAGGAAGCTTTTGGGTATTCTGACAGGGATCATTGAATATTGGTTGGACTCCAGTACAAGGCAGCTTGTTATATCAGGCAAGCCTTGATTTTTCTTTGCTTTCATGAGGAATCCACAGTACCCCTCAATAGCACTACTAGATGCATTTTCAGGCTTACCATCACCACAAACGACCCCTGAGACACTGTCTCAACCTCATCTGCACCTGTGAGATGCTGTTCTGAAGTGTGAGAATACTGCTCTACCTTAGACTTGCCTTTGTCATGTTTTCTCTCTTTCCTAGAGAGTCCTTGCAAAGGCCTAGGATGAAGAAAGGCAGTGAGATCAAGAGCTCATCCATGTTTCGCTGACACCCGCATCTGTGGTCTCAGGTTGATACTATCACCCAAAGGACAAACAACACACCAGACAATTTTCCAATCCCCATGGGACCTGATTCTTGCACACAGCCTCTTTCAGGAATGGAGTAAGAACAACAGTTTCCAGCAACCACCTCACAGTTTTGGAATGCCTCCTCCTCCAGTGGGACTTGACAAGTAGACCACCTGAAGGGTTGTGAGTTCAATCTTGTAAGGGTCCCTCAGAGGGTGCTTGCAACAGCCTTTTTCCAGATACCATGTGGACTCTGCCTATACCATTTTCTTTTGCTGAGGCAGGCTGACTGTTCTGACTGCCAGTTATCAGAATCTGCCTCACGAATGTGCAAGCACTAGTTTCAGGCACCAGACCTGATGTGAGCTCTGGCTAGCTTCAAAATGAATATCACTGTTGCCTAGTATCAAGTCCCTGTGGCTTGGGGGAGGAGACCTCCATGGAGGCGCATCGGTTATGCACTCTAGCCTATCTTTTCTTTTTTTCCTATAATATACTCTCCTTTATTTAATTTCCACTTCAATTTATTAATGCATATACTTGTAACACAAACTTTTAAAATCTCAACCAACTATGTATGTTACCACTAAACTATTCTAGATTAATGTGGCTATATCTATAATACTATACTACTATATTCTTGGTTTAATTTTTTTATTATTATTATACTTTAACTTCTAGGGTACATGTGCATAACGTGCAGGTTTGTTACATATGTATACTTGTGCCATGTTGGTGTGCTGCACCCATCAACTCGTCAGCACCCATGGAATTCACAAGATAGTCCCATGATCCTAGGAGAGGGCAGCCATGAGCCAGCCTAGAGAAACCTCAAGAACAGCGCCAGAAATATACTGTGAAATAGTGAAGTAATCAAAAAAATCTGCAGGATTCCTCAGGCCCGTCTGGACGTTGTAGGGGTGAGTCTTTTTGAAATGTATCCCACTGTGATTTCTAGGCAAAGTCTGCCTGTTTTCCACAAGGTTCCCTTCTCCTAGGTGGGGCTTCCTGTAGAAACATGAAGCCTCAGTTGTTGCTGGGCTGTGTGTTTTTGTGGAGTGTTGTGAGTGTTGGATGTCTGCGTGTATGTGTGCATTGTGTTTGCCTGGGTGTGTGCGTGAGCTCTTGTGTGTGTGCCTGTAAGTGATGTGGGCTGCAGAGCTCTGTATTCCTTATTTTTCTGTAGATCATGAATCAGCAGTGAATTGGAAAGCAGGCTGAGACCCACGGCCTCCAAATCACCTCCCTCTGAGAAAAAAAAAAAAGCCGCCTTAATGAAAGAAGAGGAGCACAACACACCACCAAAAAAAAAAAAAAAAAAAAAAAAAAATTGACATCTCCCATTGTTTTATTGTCCTGCAGCCAACTCAGGGAAGACACTAGCAGTCCTTTCTGCAGAGTCCCTTTAATTACACCAAATACAGTTCCCAGCCAAGCAGGTGCTTCTTATCATGAGGGAGCACTCCTCCATGGTACTGGAGTTTCATATTGGACATACTGTGCGAGCAGCAGTGAGGTCAGATAAGGGTGAGAATATATCTGGTGAGGTGTGGATGTGGTCTCACAACTTCACCTACAAAAAAAAAAATGAAGAAACATGACACAGAAGGTGCTTCCAACTCCATCTCTGCGTTCCCTTAATTGCACAAGCTGTCTACACATGACCCAGTGTTCAGGTAGGAGTACTCCAATGTGCAAGGAACATTTAGAGTGCAAATAGAGGTCATCCTGGCAAACTCTCGATTTGAGGGCTTTCATACATAGAGCCAAATGGGAGTGGAATGGATTAATGCTGGGTGGGATGTGGCCTCCACACTTGCCTCTTTTTTTCCTGACTTTTATGTTTCTTGTTGGCATAGGGCTTCCTGGTTCTGGCTCAATGACTTCTGCACTAATCTTATTTCAGTTTATGGAGAATGATCCTCAAGCAAATCCATTGCCAAGTGTCTTTTTCTAAACACTGTATATTCCCATTTCAGCCACCTACAAATCAAAAAACCAAACCAAACAAAACAAAAATCCTTCTTCTCCGACTTCATTGGAGGACTGCATACATCCTGTAGAATGAGAAGCAGGCAACCATGTCTGGCTATTGCCTGGTAATCTAGCAACTGCTTCAATTCATTTTCATGGCCTTCTCATTGTGGAGGGCCTCATTCATTTAGTTGTTGCTAGATGGGACTGCCCTTTCCACAGATTATTTAGCTGCCAGGCATTTCAATGAGCAAAAGAGACTTTGGGTAGTGTGCCTGCACTCCAGATTTTGTTTGTCCCATTGTATGAGCTAAGGTTATTCGCACTTTGTAAGAAGCTTTTGGGTCCTCTGACAGGTATCATTGAACATTGCTTAAACTGCAGCCAAAGGCAGCTTATTGTCTCAGGTAAGCCTTGATTTTTCTTTGTTTTCATGGAGAATCCACACTGCCCCTCAACAGTACTCTGTCTCATCCTCTACACACCTGAGAGGCCAGTCTGAGGTGTGAGAACACTTATCCACCTTGGACATTCCCTTGTTGTGGTTCCTTCCTTTCCCAGAGAGGCCCTGTGAGGCCATGAATGAAGGGAGGCAGTGAGGTCAAGAGCCAGACAATCTTTTGCTGGCAGCCACCTCTTGTGTCTTAGGTATGATTCTATCACCAAAAGAACCCTCAACAACATGCCAAACAATATTCTAATCCCCATGGGACACTATTCTTGCACACAGTCTCTTTCAGGAATGGGGTCAGAAGATCAGATTTCAGTGACCATGGTACAGTCTGTAAATGCCTCCTCCTCCAATGAGACCCAACCACAGAGACTGCTTGAAGGGACCCTGAGGTACAGTTTCGCAGTGGGTTTTCATAGCAGCCTTTTTCCCAATACGAGGCAGGCTCTGCCTGTATCATTTTTTCTCTACTTAGGCAGGGTGTCTGCTCTGACATTACATTAACATTACATGTCAGGCTCTGACAGCACAGAGCCGGAGCCTGCTCACGAATGCACATGTGCTAGTCTCAGGGCACCGGGCCTGATTGTGAACTCTGGCTAGCTTCACAGTGAATGTCACCATGTCTAACGGCAAATTCCTGCGCCTTGGCAGAGAAGGAGAACTTTGTGGAGATGCGTCGGCCATGGGCTCTCACCTGACTTCTGTGTGGTACCCACAGCATAGTTCCATGATCCTAGGAGAGGGTAGATGTGAGCTAGCCTGAAGAAACGTCAAGCTAAATCACTTAGGATTTCAAATCATCTGTAGGATTCTTTGGGCCTGCCTAGATATTGTAGGGGTGAGTCTTTTGAAACGTGCCCCACTGTGATAACCAGGCACAGCCCACCTGAGATCCCTGGGATTGCTCTCCCTGAGGTGGGGCTTCCTGCTTAACCACGCTGCTTCAGGTGGTGCCAGTCTTTGTGTTTCTGTGAGAGTGTTGCAACTGTTAGATGTCCGCGAGTGTGTGTGGCATTGTGTGTTTGTGTGTGTATTCTGAAAGTGTATTCTGCTTAAAGGAATGTACCTAACTCACTGCAGCGCTTTTTTTTTTTTTTTGAGTCTCCCAAACTTTCAATTGCCTGTCGGTGTGGTTCTGCTTGAACTGTGAAGCTCCATGTTATTTATTTTTATGTGGGTAATGAATCTGCAGTGAATTGGGAGGAGGTCTGAGACCCGCTGGTATCAAAATCACCTCCACCTGCAAAAAAAGACAGTCTTATAGAAAGAAGAGGAGCACACCACACCAAAATAAATAAATAAATAAGTAAGTAAATAAATAAATAATTCCCAGTGTTTCACTGTTCTGCAGAAAACCCCGGAGAAGACACTAGCAGTCCTATCCTCAGGGCCCCTTTAATTTACCTCAATTTCAATTCCCAGCCAAGCAGGTGCTTCACATCATAAAGGGCAATCATCTACCATCTTGGTATTTCATCCTGGGACATAGAGTGTGAGCACCAATAAGGTCAGATAGGAACGAGGATAAAACCTGGTGAGGAGTGCATGGTGTCCCTCAACTTCACCTACAAAAAAAAAAAAAAAAGATGACAAGAATGTGCTTCCACCTCCATCCCCTCATTTCCTTAATTGCACAAGCAGTTCACACTAAGTCCCAGTGTTCTGGTGAGAGCACTTCAACTTGTAAGGAACATTTGTAGTGCAAATTGAGGCCGTCCTGGTAAACTCCCAATTTGGCGGCTTTCATATCGGAGCCAAATGGGAGTAGAATGGGTTGACACTGGATGGAATGCTGCCTCCCCACTTGCCTCTTTTTTTCCTGAATTCCATGTTCCTCATTGGCCTAGGGTTTCCTGGGTCTGGCTCAGAGATTTTCACAATAAATGTTTCCCAGTTCAGGGAGAACGATGCTCATGGGAATCCACTGTGAGAGTCTCTGCTTCTAAACACTGTCATGTTTTAATGACTGGGCAGCTTTGATACTTTAAAAATTGTATATTTTCATTACAGCCTCCAGCAAGGAAACACTTATCCTCCCACTTCTATCTGATGGCTGCATGATACTTGCAGGAGGAGAAGCAGGAAGTAGTGTCTAGCTTTTGCCTGGTCATCTAGCCTCTGTATCATTTCGTCTGCATGGTCCTCTCATTGTGGAGGGGCAAATTCACTGGGCTGTTGCTGGATGGAACCACCTGTCACCACAAATTATTTTGCTTCCAAGGATTTCACAGAGCAAAGGGACCTCAGGTAGGCAGGCTGGACTCCAGGTTTTGGATCATAGTCTCATTTGGGGCCTGAGGTTTTTTGCACTTTGCAAAAGGCTTTTGGGTCCTCTGACAGAAATCATTAGACATTGCTTAGACTTTTCTTTACTTTCATAAAAGGAATCCACAGTGCCCCTCAACAGCACCACTGGATCCCTTTTTCTGGCTTGCCATCACCACATATATCCTTTAAGACACTGTATCAACTTCATCTACACTTGTGAGAGTACAGTCAAGCTGAAAACATTGCTCTACCTTGTACTTGTCTTTGTCATGGTTCCTGCCTTTCCTAGAGAGTCCTTGTGAAGCCCAGAAAAAAGGGAGATGGTGCGGTCAAGGATCAGGCCGTCTTCCACTGTTCCTGCCACTCGAATCTCAGGTATGATTCTGTCACCTGAAGAATCCTGAACAACACATCAGACTATATTCTAATTTGAGAATGGAATCACAAGAGCAGTTTTTGACAACAACCTGATAGTCTTGAAACCCCTCCTTCTCCAGCAAGACCCAACCATGATGACTGCTCTAAGCGGCCTGGAGGTAGAGAATTTTGTGGTCCCACGGTAGGTTACTGCAGGCATCCTTTTGAAAAAAAAATACCAAGCTAGCTCTGCCTGTACCATTTTCCTCTGTTAGGCAGGCTGACAGCTCTGATAGCTGTGTGCCAAAGCCTGCCTCATGAATGTGAGTAAACTTGTTTCAGAACACCAGGACTGATTGCGAGCTCTGGCTAGCATCACAATGAACATCACCATTGCCTAGCAACATGTCCGTGCAGGTTGGCAGAGAAGTAGCCCTCCATGGAGGTGCATCACTGGTGGACTCTTGCCTGTCTTTTCTGTGGGATCCACAGTATAGTCCCATGATCCTAGGAAAGGGCAGACATAAATCAGCCTGAAGAAACATCAAACACTACCCCAGGAATAAACCACAAAATTCTTAAGGATCCAAATATATCTGCAGGATTCCTGAGTCCTGCCTAGATGTTGTAGGGGTGAGTCTTTTTGAAATTTGCCCCACTGTGATTTTTAGATACAATGTGCCTGTGTTCCCTGGGGTTGGTCTCTCCCAGGTGTGTCTTCCTGCAGAACCACGAAGCCCCAGGCTGCCTGGGATGTGTTTCTGTGTGGTTGTTGCTAGTGTTGGATGCCTGTGTGAGTGTGTGACATTGTGTCTTTGTGTGTGTGTATGTATGTGTACCTGTAAGTGAAATCTGTCTAAAGGAATGTGGTTAACGCACTTCAGTGCTTCTTTCTTTTTGAGTGTCCCAACCTTTTAATGGCCTGTCCGTGTGGCTTTGCTTGAGCTGCTGGGCTCCATGATTTTAATTTTTCTGTGGATCATGAATTCTCAGAGAATTGGCTGGTGGGCTGAGACCCATAGGCATTCAAATCATCTGCCCCTGCCAAAAAAAAGTCACTCTTCTAGAAAGAAGAGGAACACACCCCACCAAAAGTCAGACATCTCCTAGTGTTTCATTGTCCTGGGAGCAGCCCAAGAAGAAACATCAGTGGCTCTCTGTGCATGGCCCCTTGAATTTAACTCAAATTCGATTCCCAGCTGAGCAGGTATATCACATTGTGAGGGAGCATTCCTCCATGGTACTGGAATTTCATCCTGGGACATACTGTGTGAGCAGCAATAAGCCCAGATAGAGGTGAGGATACAATCTGGTGAGGTGTGGATATGGTACTTCAACTTCACCTGCAGAAAACATGAAGACCAATGACACAGAAGGTGTTTCCAACTCCATCTTTGCATTCCCTTAATTGCACAAGCAGTCCACACCATGGTCCAGTTTTCATGTGGGAGTACTCCAATTTGTAAGGAATATTTGGATTACAAATTGGGGCCATCCTGGCAAACTCCTGATTTGAGGGCTTTCATACCCAGAGCCAAATGGAGTGGAATGGATACATGATGGGTGGGATGTGGCCTCCACACTTGCCTCTTCCTTTCCTGGCTTCCATGTTCCTCATAGGCCTAGGATTTCCTGGTCCTGGCTCAGTGTCTTCCATGCTAAACATTTCCCAAGTCACTGAAGATTACCCTCATGGGAATCCATTGTGTGAGTGTTTCCTTCTAAACTCTGGCAACTTTTAATAACTGGACAGTTGCTGGATGGGGCTAACTCTTGCCTCGTATCTATTGACTGCCAGGTATTTCAGGGAACAAAATGGATTTTGGGTAGGCTGGCTGCACTATAGGTTTTGGGTCATGGTTTTGTTGCTGGGGCTGAGGATATTTCCACATTTCAGGAGGTTTGCATCCTCTGACAGGAATCTTTGAATGTTGCTTGGACTCCAGAACCAGGCAGCTGGTTCTCTCACTTGAGCCTTGATTTTTCTTTGATTTCATGTCGTTCACTGTGCCCTTCAACAGCACTACCTGACACCCTTTTCAGGATTGCAATAATAAACAGAAGAACTCTGAGACACTGTCTCATCCTTATCTGCACCCATGAGAGGCCAGTTCAAGGTGTGAGAACACAACTCTACCTTGGACATGCCTTTGTCCTATTTCCTGCCTTTCCCAGAGAACTCCTGTGAGACCCAGGATGAAGAGAAGCAGTGAGATTAAGGAACTGGCCATCTTTCCCTGACACCCACTTCTGTGGTCACAGGTATGATTCTGATACCCATAGAACCCTCCACAACTCACCAGACATTTCAGTTCCCATGGGAACTGATTCTTGCACACAGCCTCTTTTGGGAATAGAGTCAGAAGAGCAGTTCCCAGCGACCTTTCCATAGTTTTGAAATGCCTTCTCCTCCAGTGAGACCCAACCACAAGGATGTCCCAAAGGGGCCTTAAGTTCAAGACTTTCGGTGTTCTGCAGTGAGTTATTGCATGCAGCATTTTTTTCTGACACCAGGCCAGCCCTGCCTGTACCATTTTTATCTGCTTATGCAAACTGATGGCTCTGTCAGGAACTGAGCCCAAATACTAATGCTCATGCGCTAGTCTCAGGTCATTGGGCCTGAGCTGTGAGCTCTGGCTAGCATCACAGTGAATGGCATTGTTGCCTTTCAACAAGTCTCTGAGGCTTGGCTGAGAAGGAGACCTCCATGGAGGTGCGTTGGTGGTGGACTGTCACCTGTCTTTTTTGTGTGAACCATGGGGTAGTCCCATTATCCTATGAGAGGGCAAACATGAGCCAGCCTGAAGACACATCAAGCTGAGCCCTAGGAATGAACCACAAAATTCGTAAGTTTACAAAAGATCGTAGGATGTCTCAGACCTGCCTAGATGTTGTAGAGTTGAGTCTTTTTGAAACTTACTCCACTGTGATTTCTAGGTGCAGCCCACCTGTGTTCCCCAGAATTGCTCTCTCCCAGGTAAGGCTTCCTGCCCGGCTGTGGGTATCTGTGAAAGTGTGAGTCTTGCATGTCTACATGTGGGTGTGGTTTTTTGGCGTTGTGTGGTTTGTGTGTGTATATATTTGTGTGTGTGCAGGCTGGGAAATGGAGTATGCTTTTAAAAATGTGGCTAATGAACTGTAGCACTCTTTTGTTCTTTTCTTTTTTTTTAGTCTCCCACATTTAGGTGGCCTGTCTGTGTGATTCTGTTTGGGCTGCAGGTCTCTGTGTTTTTTATTTTCCTCTGGATCATGCACCCATGGAGAATTGGGAGGTTGACTCTAATACATCAAGGTCCACATCACCTCTGCCTGCAAAAAAAAGTCACTCTTCTAGAAAGAAGAGGAGTATACCACCCCAAGAAAAGACATCCCCCTATATTTCATTGTTCTGCAGCCATCCCACAGAGAAACACTAGAAGTCCTGTCCACAGGGCCCCTTGAATTTAGTTCGAATTCAGTTCCTAGATGAGCAGGTACTTCAGTCATGAGAAGGCATTCCTAGATGGTCTTGGGATTTCATTCAGAGACACAGAGTGTGAGTAGCAATAAGGTCAGACAGGGGTGAGAGTGAAATTGGCGGGGGAGACAGTGAGTGGGGTACCACATCTTCACCTGCAAAAAATGTGAACACAGATGATACAGTAAGTGTTTCCAACATCACTCCCACTTTTCCTTAACAGCACAAGCCGTCTTCACCATGGCTCAGTGTTCAGGTAGGGGTACTGCAATATCCAGGGAATATTTGAAGTGAAAACTTGGGACATCCTGGCAAACTCTTGATTTGAGTGCTTTCACATTCGGCTCAAGCTGGGAATGAGATCAATAGGTGCAAGGTGGGATGTAGCGCCTCCACACTTGCTTCTTCTTTTCTTGTCTTCCATGTTCCTCGTCTACTTAGGGTTTCCTGGGTCTGGGCCAATGTCTTCCATGCTTCCAGTTCACAGAAGATGGCCCTCAAGGGAATCCATTGCATGAGTGTTTTCTTTTAAACACTCTCACATTTTAATGACTGGGCAGCTGTGAAAATTTTAATACTGTAGATTACTGTTACAGCCACCAAGAAGGAAACTCTTGTTCTCCAACTTTTATCAGAGTGCTGCATGATTCCTGTAGGATGAGAAACAGGCACCCATGTCTGGATATTGCCTAGTAATCTATGCTGTGTTTCATTGCATCTACACATCCTTTCTCATTGTAGAGGGGATCTTTTACTAGGCTGTTGCTGGTTGGGGCTCCCTCTGGCTACAGATCTATTGGCTTCAGGGATTTCAGGGAGAAAAAGGGACTCTGGGTAAGTTGGGAAGCACTCCAGGTTGTGCGTCAGGATGCTCGTTCTAGATGTTGAGGTTGTCTGCACTTTGCAGAAGGGTTTTGAGTTCTCTGACAGTAATCTTTGAATGTTGCTTGGACTGAAGCACAGGTCATCTCTTTCTCACATACGACCCTTGATTTTTTTTTCTTTCCTGGGAAGTCCACCATACTCCCTCCACAGCACCACTGGACACCCTTTTCAGCCTTGCAATCGCCACAGATGACCTCTGAGACACTATCTCAACCTCTTCTGCACACATGAGAGGCCAGTTGGAAATTTCAGAACACTGCTCCATTTTGGACTTGCCTTTGTCGTGATTCCTGCATTTCACAGAGAGACCCTCCCTAAATGAAGGGAGGCAGTGAGGCTAAGGACATGGCCCTCGTTTGCAGAAATCCAATTCTAGGGTCTCAGGTATGATTCTATCATCCAAAGACCCCTCCATAGCTCACCAGACTACATCCCAATCCCCATGGGATGCAATTCTTGCACACCGCCTCTTTTGGGAAGGGAGACAGAAGAGCAATTTCCAGTGACCAGCTCACAGTCTCTAAAAACCTCCTTCACCTGTGGGAACTGACAATGGAGAAGGACTCAAGTGGCCCTAACGTTGAGACTTTGAGGGTCCTGCAGTGCATTATCGCTGACAGCCTATTTCCCAACACCAGGCAGCTCCTCCTGTACCATTTTCTTTTGCTTCAGCAGACTGAACCAGGCTGAGGAAACATCAAGCAGAGCCCCAGGAATAAACCAAGTCCCTAAAGTTACAAAAGCATCTGTACGATTTCTCAGGCCTGCCTAGATGTTGCAAGACTGAGTCTTTTTGAAACTTGTCCAACTGTGATTTCTAGGTGGAGTCGACCTGTGTTTCCCAGGGTTGCTGTCTCCCAGGTGGAGCTTCCTGCAGAAGCACATGGCCTCAGAAGCTGCTGGACTCTGTGTTTCTGAGGTAGTGTTGCAAGTATTGGATGTCTGCGTGTGGGTGTGGCTTTATGGTTTTCTGTATTTGTGTGTGTGTGTGCATGCACACGTGCACCAGTAAGTAGAGTCTGCTTAAAGGAATGTGGATAGGGCCTGCCTGTGTGGCTCTGCTTGGGATGTGTGCTTCCGTGTTCTTTGTTTATCTGTGAATCATGAATCTTCAGTGAACTGTGAGGCTGACTGTGACCCGACAGGTTCCACATAACCGACCCTTGCAGAAACAGCCACCCTTCTAGAAAGAAGAGCAGCACACCACACCCAAGAACAGAAACCTTTCAGTGATGCATTGTCCTGTGGCCATCCAAGGGAGAGACACTAGCAGTCCTGTCCACGGCACCCCTTCAATTTACCTTGAATTCAATTCATAGCCAAGATGGTACTTCACATCGTCAGGGGTCACGTCACTCCTCCAACATCTCGAGACTTTATTCTGAGACAGAGAGTGTGAACAGAAATAAGGTCAGATAGACATGAGGATACAATCTGGTGAGGAGTGGATGGGATCCCGCACCTTCCCCTGCAAAAAATTGAAGATAGATGATGCACAATGTGCTTCTAATAGCATCCCCACATTTTCTTAATTGCATAAGCAGTCTACACCTTGGCCAGTGTACAGTTGGGAATACTCTAATGTGCAGGGAACATTTGGAGTGCAAATTGGGGCCATCCTGGTAAACTCCCAAGTTGAGGTATTTCATAACAGATCCAAATGGCAGTGAGATCGACTGATGCAAGGCGGGATGTGGCCTCCACACTTGCCTTTTCATATCCTGACTTACATGTTCCTTGTCACCCTGTTGCTTCCTGGGTCTGGCTCAATGTCTTCCATGCTAAATATTTCCCAGCTCCCGGAAGACGACCTTCAAGGGAATCTACTGCATTAGTGTTTCTTCTAAACACTGCTAACCACTGTCAGGTTTCAATAACTGGGCAACTGTAACAATTTTAAAACCATAAATTCTTGTTACAGCCACCAACAAGGAAACTCTTATTTTCCAGGTTTTATCAAAAGTCTGCATGATTCCTGTAGGATGAGAAGCAGGCAGTCATTGTCTGGATTTTCCCTGGTAATATAGGCTCTGTTTCATTTAAGCTGCATGGACTTTCTCATTGTGAAAGGGGTCTTTTATTGGATTGTTTCTGGATGGGGCTGCTTCTCACCAAAGGCTGCCAAAGATTTCAGGAAGCAAAAGGGACTTCGGGTAGGCTGGCCACATCCCGGGTTGTGGGGCTTGGTCTTGTTATGGGGGATGATGTTGCTTGCACTTCGCAAGAGGCTTATGGGTCCTATGACAGAAATCTTTGAACATCCCATGGACTCAAGCACAAGTCATCTATTTCTCTCACACAGATCTTGATTTTTCTTTGCATTCATGGGTAGGGGGTTCCATGGTACCCCTCACTAGCACTACTGGACACACTTTTTAGTTTTGCCATCACCACAGATGACCTCTGAGACACCGTCTCAGCCTCATCTGCACCTGTGAGAGGCCAGTTCGGGGGTGGGAACTCTGCTCCACCTTGGGTTTGCCTTTATCATTATTCCTGGGTTTCCCAGAGAACCCATGTGAGACCCAGCATGAAGGGAGTCAGCAACATCATCAACCCATCCATAATTCACTGGCACCCACCTCTGGGGTCTCAATTATGATTCTATCACATAAAAAACTCTCAACAACACACCAGACTATATTCCAATTCCCATGGGGCCCGATTCTTGCACACAGCCTCTTCCCAGAATGGAGTCAGGAGAGCAGTTTCCAGTGACTCCCTCAGAGTCTTGAAATGCCTCCTTCTGCAGCAGGACCTGAACATGGAGACGGTTTGAAGGAGCTCTGAGGTTGAGACATTTAGAGTTCCACAGTGGGTTTTCACAGGCAGTGTTTTTCCCAATACCAGGACTGCTCTGACTGTACCACTTTCCTCTGCTTAGTCAAGTTGACAGCTCTGAGAGCTGGGGACCCAAGCATGCCTTACGAATGTGCATGCACTAGTCTCAGGGGACCAGGCCTGATTGTGAGCTCTGTCTAGCCTCACAGTGAATGTCACCATTGCCTAGCGACAAGTCCCTGCAGCTTGACAGAGAAAGAAACCTCCATGGAGGTGTATCTACCATGGACTCTCCCCTGTCTTCTCAATGGGTTCCACGAAATTGTCCCAGGATCCTAAGAGAGTGCAGACATGAGCCAGACTGAAGAGACTTCAAGGATAGCCCCAGGAATAATCTGTGAAACTCCTAAGGATCCAAAAAGATTTACAGGATTACACAAATCTAAGTAAAGTTGTAGGTGTGACTGTTCTTGAACATGCCCTGATATAATTTTTAGGTATAGATGACTTGTTTTCCCTGGGATTGCTGTTTTCCAGGTTAGGCTTCCTGCAGAACCATGCAACCTAAGGAGCTGCTGAACTGTGTGTTTCTGTGGGAGTGTTGTGAGTGTCAGATGTCTGGGTGTGTTGGGGGCATTGTTTGTGTGTTTGTGTGGGTGTGTTTTTGTGCCTCTAAGTGGAGACAGCTGAAAGGAATGGGGCTAATACACTTCAGCACTTCTTGTTTTTTTGTCTCCCAACCTTTTGGTGGCATGTCTGGTAGGCTCTTATTGGTCTGCAAGGCCCTGTGTTCTTTATTTTTGTGTGGATCATGAATCAGCAGTGAACTTAAAGGTTGGCGGAGACCAGCCAGCATCCAAAACATTTTCCTCTGAAAAAGAAGCCAATCTTCTAGAAATAAAAGGAGCAGACCGCACACACACACACACAAACAGATATCTCCCTGTGTTTCAATGTTTTCTGGTGAACCCAGGGAGAGACACAAGCAGTCCTGCCCATAGGGCCCGTGATTTTACTTCAGATTTGGTTCCCAGACAAGCAGGTGTTTCACGTCATGAGAGAGCACTTCTCCATCATTTGGGGATTTTGTCCTGGGACTCAGAGTGTGAGCAGCAATAAGGTCAGATACGGTTGAGGATATAACATGGTGAGAAATGGATGAGTACCCACAATTCGCCTGCAAAAAAGTAAAGACATAACCCAGGAAAAGCTTCCAACACCATCCGCACATTCCCTTAATTGCACAAGCAGTCCACAACATTGCCCAATGTTCAGCTGAGAGTACTCCAACGTGCATGGAATATTTGGAGTGCAAATTGGGGTCATACTGGAAAACTCCGATTTTAGGCCCTTCATACCTGGAGCCAAATAGGAGTGGAATGGATTGATGCTGGCACTGATGTGGCCTCAAAGCTTGCCTCTTCTTTTCCTGACTTCCTTGTTTCTTGTCAGCCTAGTGTTTCCGGGATCTGGCTCAACGACTTCCACAGTAAACATTTCCCAGTTCATGGAGAATGACCCTCATTGGAGTCTATTGCATTGAGTGTTTTCTTCTAAAAACTGCCACTTTTTAATAAGTGGGTAGCTTTCATACTTTTAAAACCATAAATTTTTGTTACAGGCACCAACAAGAAAACTTGTTCTCTCATTGCTACCGGAGAGCTGCAATATTTCTGTAGGATGAGAATCAGAAGTTATGTCTAACTTCTGCCTATTAATCTAGTCACTGTTTCATTTCATCTACGTGGCCTTCTCATTGTGAAGGGACTCATTCATTGAACTGTTGCTGGATGGGACTGCATCTGACCACATATTATTTAGCTGCCAGGGATTTCAGAAATTAAAAGGGACTGCTGATAGGTTGTCTGTACTCCAAGATATGGGTTGTTGTTTCATTAAGGAGGTTGAGGTAGTTTGTGCTTTACAGGAGGAATTCAGGTCTTCTGACATAAATTATTGAACATTGCTTGAACTCCAGAACAAGACAGGTCTTTCTCTAAGGCAAGCCTTGATTTTTCTTTACTTTCATGGGGAACCCACAATGCTTCTCAACAGAACTACTGGACACCATTTTCAGGCTTGCCGTTTCCACAGATGGCATCTGAGACACTTGTTTCAACCTCATCTGCACCCGTGAGAGGTCAGTTCAAGGTGTGAAAACACTGCTCCACATTGGAGTTGCCTTTGTCAAGGTTCCTGCATTTCTTAGAGAATCCCTGTGAGACCCATGATGAAGGGAGGCAGTGAAATCAAGAGCCCAGTCACCTTTCACTGACATCTGCATTTGCGATCACAGATATAATTCTGTCACCGAAAGAACCCTCAGCAACACACCGATCCCCATGGGACCCAATTCTTGCACACAGCCTCACTTGGAAATGAAGTCAGAAGAACAGATTCCAGCAAATGACTCCTCTTCCAGTGGGACTCAAACACAGAGACTGTTCAAAGGGGACCTGAGGTCATGAATTTTAATGTCTTGCAGCGGATTTTCACAGGCTGCATTTTTCCCAATACCAGAACAGCTCTGCCTATACCATTTTCATATGCTTGGGAAGGCTAACAGCTTTGACAGTCAGACTTCCATGCCTGCCTCATGAATGACCATGCACTAGTCTCAGGGCACCAGGACTGATTATGAGCTCTGGCTAGCATCACATTTGGTGGTCTCTTTGTGTGACTCTACATGGGCTACAGGCTCTGTGTTATTTATATTTCTATGGATCATGAATTTGTAGTAAATTGGGAGGCAGGCCAAGGCCCACCAGTACCCAAATCACCTCACCCTGCAATAAAAGCCACTATTCTAGAACAAAGAGGAGCACAGCATGCCAAAAAATGGCCATATCCCAGTGTTTTATTGTCCTGTTGCCAACCGAGGGAGAGACACCAGCAATCTTGTCTGCAAGGCCCCTTGAATTTAGTTTGAATTCGGTTCCCAGCCAAGCAGTGGCTTCATGTCATGAAGGGACACTCCTCCATTGTCTTGGGATTTCATCCTAGGAAATAGAGTGTGAGGAGGTATAAAGTCAGATAGGGGTCAGTATACAATCTGGTGAGGGGTCATTGTGGGTCGTAACTTCACCTGCAAAAAAAAAAAAAAGATAGATGACACAGAGGATGCTTCCAGCTCCATCCCCACATTTGATTAATTACATAAGCAGTCCATACCATGTCACAGTGTTCAGGTGAAAGTACTCCAGCTTGCAATAAATATTTGGATTGCAAATTGGGGCCATACTGGCAAACTCCCCATTCGAGCACTTCCATACCCAAAGACAAATGTGAGTGGAATGAATTGATCCTGGGTGGGATGTGGCCTCCAGATTCTCCTCTGCTTCTCCTGATTTCCATGTTCCTCCTTGGCTTAGGGATTGCTGGTCGGCCTCAAAGACCTCTACACTAAACCTTTCCCAGTTCACAGGGAACGACCCTCACGGAATCCACTGCATGAGTGCTTCTTTCTAAATTCTCATGTTTTAATGACTGGGCAGTTTGACACTTTTAAAACTGAAAATTCCTGTTATAGCTACAACAAGGAAATTCTTGTTCTTTCACTTTTATTGGAGGCCTGCATGTTTCCTGTAGCATGAGAATCAGGCAGCTGTGTCTGGCTTTTGCCTGGTAATCTAGCCTCTGTTTCATTTCATCTGTATGGCCTTCTCACTTTGGAGGGGCTCTTTATTGGCATGTTGCTGGATGGGACTGCTTCTTGCAGCTGATTATTAAGTTGCAAGTGATTTCAGAAAGCAAAAGGTACATCTGGTAGGCTAGTCATGATCCAGGTTGTGGGTGGTTGTCTCCTTGTGAGATCTGAGACTGTTTGTACTTTGTATGAGAAGTTTGGGTTCTCTGACAGAATCATTGAATATTGCTGAGAATCCAGCACAAGGCAGCTCATTCTCTCAAATGAGCCTTGATTTTTCTTTACTTTCATGAGGAATCCACAATTCCCTTCAGCAGCACTACTGAACAATTTTTCAGGCTTGCAATCACCACAGACAGCCTCTGAGACACTAATCTCATCTGCACCGATAAGAGGCCAGTTCAAGGAGTGAGAACCCTGCTCCATTTTGGACTTTTCTTTGTCGTGTTTCCTGCCTTTTTCAAAGAACCCACAATGAAGAAAGGCAGCGAGATAAAGTGTGCAGCCCTCTTTCACTGACACTCGCCTCTGGGATCTCAGGTATGATTCCATCACCCAAAGAACCCTCAAAAACACACCATACTATTTTCCTCCAATCTTCATGGGGCCGTATTCTTGCACACAGCCTCTTTCAAGAATGGAGTCAGAAGAGAAGTTTCCAGAGACCACCTCACCATCTGGAAACGCCTCCCCCTCCCACATGTCCCAACAAAGGAGATGGCCCAGAGCACCCTGATGTCTAGACTTTAAGGGTTCTGCAGTGGGTGTTTGCAGGTAGCCTTTTTCCCAATACCAGGTTGCCTCTGCCTATTTCATATTTCTATGCTTAGGCAGGCTGACAGCTCTGACAGAGCTTAAAAGGAATGTTGGAGTGTTGTGTGTCTGTGTGTGTATGTTGCATTGTGTGTGTGTGTGTGTGTGTGTACTCCTGTAAGTAGAGTTTGCTGATAAGAATGTGGCTAATGCACTTCAGTACCTCTTTTTTTTTTTTGGTGTGGTGTGCACCCGAGCCTGCCTCACAAATGTGCACCAGGCCTGATTGTGAGCTCTGACTGGTTTCACAATAAATGTCACTGTTGCCTAGAGACAAGTCCCTGCAGCTTGGCAAAGAAGGAGACCTTCGTGGAGGTACATCAACCATGGAATCTCACCTGTCTCATCTGTGGGATCCACCAGTCAGTACCATGATCCTTGAAGAGGGCAGATGTGACCCAGCCTAAATAGACATCAAGCACGTCCCAGGTATAAACCAGGGAATCCCTAAAGATCCAAAAAATTGCAGGATTCCTCAGGTCTGCCTAGACATTTTAGGGGTGACTCTTTTTGAACTTGCCCCACTGTGATTTCTAGGTACAGTCCCCCTATTTTTCCCAGGGTTGCTCTCTTCCAGATGGAGCTTCCTGCAGAAACATGGAGCCTCAGGAGCTGCTGGGGTGTGTGTTTTGGTGGAAGTGTTGTGAGTGTTGGATGTCTGTATGTATGTGTAGCATTGTGTGTTTTTGTGTGGGGGGTTGTGCGATGTGAGTGGAGTCAGCTTAAAGGAATGTTGGAGTGTTGGACATCTGCATGTGTGTGTGTGTGTGTGTGTTTGTGTTCCCATAAGTGAAGTCTTCCTATAAGATTATGGCTAACACACCATTTGTTGGCCTGTCTATGTGGCTCTGCTTGGGCTGTGGACCTTGGTGTTCTTTAATATTCTGTGGATCATGAAACCTCAGTGAACTGGGAGACATGCCAAGACATGCCAGCATCCAAATCAGCTTGCCTTGCAAAAAAAAAAAAGCCACTCTTCTAGAAAGAAGAGGAGCACACAATACCAAAAAGCAGACATCCCAACTGTTTTATTGTCCTGCAGCCAACCCAGGGGGAGAGACACCAGCAGTCTTGTCCGCAGGACCCCTTGAATTTAGCTCAAATTTGGTTCCCAGCTAAGCAGGTGCTTTATGTCCTGAGGGGGCGCTTCTCCATCATCTTTGGATTTCATCCTGTGACACACAGTGTGAGCAGCAACAAAGTCAGATAATTGTCAGGATACAATCTAGTGAGGGGTGGGTGCAGGTTGCAACTTCCCCTGCAAAAAAATAAATATAGATGACATAGATGATGCTTCCAACTCCATCCCCACATTCGCTTAATTGCACAAGCAGTCCACACCATGTCTCATTGTTCAGATGAAAGTACTTCAACTTGCAAGCAATATTTGGATTACAAATTGGGGCCATCCTGGCAAACTCCCAATTTGAGGGCTTTCATACCCAAAGCCAAATGGGAGTGGAATGGATTGATGCTGGGTGAGATGTGGCCTCCAGACTCCCCTCTCCTTCTGATTTGGATGTTCCTCCTCAGCCTAGGGTTTCCTGGGTTGGCCTCGAAGACCTCCACATGAAACCTTTCCCAGCTCACCAGGAATGACCCTCATAGGAATTCATTGCGTGAGTGCTTCCTTCTAAATTGTCTTGTTTTAATGACTGGGCAGTTTGATACTTTTAAAACAGAAAATTCTCATTACTTCCAATAACAAGGAAACTGCTCTTTCACTTTAATAGGACACCTGCATGATTCTTGTAGGATGAGAATCAGGCAACCATGTCTGGCTTTTGCTTGGCAATCCAGCCTACGTTTCATTTCATCTGCATGGCCTTCTTATTTTGGAGGTGCTCCTCATTGACATATTGCTGGATGGGACTGTCTCTCATAGCACATTATTTAGCTGCAAGTGATTTCAGAGAGTAAAAAGGACTTTGGGTAGGCTGGATGTGATCCAGGTTGTGGATTGTTGTGTCGTTGTGGGGCCTGAGACTGCACTTTGCATGCTTTGGGGTCCTCTGACAGGAATCATTGAACATTGCTGGCACTCCAGCACAAGGCACAAGACCACCACACAGTTTCAAAATGCTTCCTCATCTTGAGCGACCCAACCATGCAGATGGCCAAAAAGGCCCTGAGGTCGAGACTTTTAAGGTCCTGGAGTGGGTTTTTGTAGGCAGTCTTTTTCCCAATATTAAGCTTGTTCTGCCTGTTCTATATCTGTTCGTGTCTGCTTAGGCAGGCGACAGATCTGACAGGTGTCTGAGCCTGTCTCACAAATGCACATGCTCTAGTCTCAGGGCACCAGACCTGATCGTGAGCTCTGATTAGCCTCACAATGACTGTCACCATTGCCTAGCGACACTAGGATCCATGATCCTAGGAGAGAGTAGATGTGAGTCAGCTTGAAGAAACATTAAGCACATCCCCAAATTAAAACCAGGTAATCCCTATGGATCAAAAGAATCTGCAGAATTCCTCAGACCCTCCTAGATGTTATAGGGGTGAGGCTTTTTGAAACTTACCCCAATATAATTTCTAGGTACAGCCCACCTGTGTTCCCCAGGGTTGCTCTTTCCCAGGTAGGGCTTCCTGCCAAACCATGCAGCCTCAGAAGCTGCAAGGGTGTGTGTTTCTGTGGAGTGTTGTGTTGGATGTCTTCGTGTGTGTTGTGTTGCATTGTGTATGTGTATGTGTGTGTTCCTGTATGTATAAACTGCTTAAAAGTATGTGGCTGAGGCACTTAAGCACTTTTTTTTTTTTGAGTCTCCCAATTATTTTGTGCCCTGTCTGTGTGGCTCTGGTTGGGCTGCAGAGCTTGGTATTCTTTATTATTATTATTATTATTTGACTTATGTATCCATAGGGAACAGGGAAACGTGCTGAAACCCATTGGCATCCAAATCACCTCCCCCTGAAAAAAAAAAAAAACACCCTTCTAGAAAGAAGAGAAACATACCACAAAAAAATTAATATATTCCAGTGTTTCTTTGTCCTGTGGCCAACCCAGGGACAGACCCTAGCAGTCCTCTCTGCAGGGCCTTTTGAATTTACCTCGAATTTGGTTCCCACTGAGCTGGTGCTTCTTATCATGAGGGGGCCCTCCTCCATCATCTTGGCATTTCTTTCTGGGACATGGAGTATGAGCAGCAATATTATCAGATAAGGATAACTATACAATCTGGTGATAGGTGGATGGGGTACTGCAACTTCACCTGAAAAAAAAAAGAAGACAGATGACACAGAAGGTGCTTCAACTCCATCCCCGCATTCCCTCAATTGCACGGGCAGTCCACACCATGGGCTGGTGTTCAGATGAAAATTTCCCAAGGTACAAAAAACATCTGGAGTGCAAATTGGGGCCATCCTGGCAAACTTTGAATTTGAGGGCTTTCATGAACCCAGATCTAAATGGGGGTGGGATGGATTGATGCTGTGGGGGATGGGGCCTCCACACTGCCTCTTCTTTTTCTGACTTCCATATTCATCATTGGCCTTGGGTTTCCTGGGTCTGGCTCAACAACTTCCATACTAAACATTTCCAGTTCACAGAGAACGACTCTCATGAGAATCTATTATATGAGTGTTTCCTTCTAATACTGTCACGTTTTAGTGACTGGGAGCTTTTATACTATTAAAACTGTAATTCCAATTATAGCTGCTAACAAGGAAACTCTTGTTTTCCCACTTCTATCAGAATAACTGCATGATTCCTGTAGAATAAGAAGGAGTAGCCAAGTCTGGCTTTTCTCTGGTAATCTAGCCTCTGTTTCATTTCATCTACACACCTTCTTATTGTGTAGGGGCTCTTTCATTGAGTTACTGATGGATGGGACTGCCTTTTGCCACAGATTACTTAGCTGCCAGGGATTTCAGAGAGCAAAAGGCACTTCTGGTAGGCTGGATGTACTCCAGATTGTGAGTCATTGTCTCGTTGTAGGGGTTGAGGTTGTTTGCAAGTTGATGGAGGATTTTGGATTCCCTCTGACAGGAATCATTGAATATTGTTTGGACCTCAGCACAAGGTAACTCTTTCAGACGAGCCTTAATTTTTCATTGCTTTGATGGAGAATCCACAGTGTCCCTCAACAACACTACTGGACATGCTTTTCAGGCTTTCCATCACCCCAGATGACATTTGAGAATCTGTCTCTACTTCATCTACACCTGTGAGAGGCCAGTCCAAAATGTGAAAACACTGTCGCGCCTTTGACTGGCTTTTATTGTGGTTCCGGCCTTTCTCAGTAGCCCCTGTGAGGCTCAGGATGAAGGGAAACAGGGAGGTCAATACCCCAGCCATGTTTCACTGTCTCCTGGGTTTGGTGTCTCAGTTATGATTCCATCACCCAAAGGACCCTCAACAACACACCAGTCTATATTCCAATACCTATGGGACCAGATTCTTGCACACAGCCTCTTTCAGGAATGGAGTCAGGAAAGCCGTTTCCAGTGACCACCTCACAATATCAAAATGCCTCCTCCAGCAGGACAAACCAACGGAAGCAGCCCAAAGGGACCCTGAGATGGATAATTTTAGGGTCCCTCAGTGCGTTTTCACAGACTTCTTTTTTTTCCTGATACCAGGCCAGCTCTGCCAGTGCTATTTTCCTCTACTTAGGCAGGATGACAGCTCTGAGAGCCGTGTGCCCAAGTCTGGCTCAAGAATGTACATTTGGTAATATCAGGGCACAAGGTCTGATTGTGTGCTCTAGCTAGAGTCCCAGTGAATATCACCATTGCCTAGCGACTAGCCCCTGTAGCTTGGTTAAGGAGACTTCTGTGGAGGTTCGTTAGCAGTGGACTGTTGCAGTATTCTCTACAGGATCCAAGGATATTCCCATGTTCCTAGAAGGCAGACCTAAGCCAGCCTGAAGAAATGTTAAGCACAACCTCAGGAATAAACAGGAAATTGCTAAAGATTCAAAGGTATCTGGGGATTCTTCAGGCCTGCCTAAAAGTTGTAGAGGTGTGTCTTTTTGAAACTTACTCCACTGTAATTTCTAGGTACAGCCCACCTCTGCTCCCTGGGTTGCTCTTTCCCAGATAGGGCATCTTGCAGAGCAATGAAGCCTCAGGAGCTGCCAGTTCCCAGCTGTGTGTTCCCATAGGTGTCTTATGAGTGTCTGATGTCTGTGTGTGTATGTGGCATTGTGTTTGTATATTGGGGAGGGTGTGGGGGTTGTATGTGCCTGTTAGTGGAATCTGCTTAAAAGAATGCACATTCACTAATATCAGGGCACCAGGTCTGATTGTGTGCTCTGGCTCTTTTTGGTTTTTGTTTTTTGTTTTTTTTGTTTTGAGCCTCTGAACTTTTTGGTGGCCTGTCCATGTGGCTTCGCTAGAGCTGTGGGGTTCCGAGTTCTTTATTTTTCAGTGGATTTTAAATCCACAATGAATTCAGAATCGGGCTGAGACATGCCAGCATCCAACTCACCACCTCCTCAAAAAAGAAAAAAAAACACTCTTGTGCTAGAAAAGGAGCACACCACACCAACAAACAGACATCTCCCAGTGTTTCATTATCCTGCTGCCAACCCACGGAGAGACACTAGTAGTCCTATCTGCATGGCTCCTTAAATTTATCTCAAATTTGGTTCCCAACCAAGCAGATTCTTCACGTCACGAGGGGGCACTCTTCTATAATCTTGGGATTTTACCCTGGGACATAGAGTGTGAGCAGCAATAAGGTTAGATAAGCATCAAGATACAATCTGGAGCAGTCTGGGCGGAGTCTGCAACCTCACCTGCAAAAAATGAAGAGAGCATCTGAAGATGCTTCCAACTCCTTCCCAGCATTTTTTATTTGCACAAGTAGCCCACATAATTGCCCAGGGTTCAGGTGGAAGTACTCCAACATTCAAGGACATTTAGAGTGCAATTTGGAGCAATCGTGGCAAACTCCGAATTTGAGGACTTTCATACCAGGAATCAAATGGGAGAGAGGAGGCTTTTGGGGGCTCTGATAGGAATCACTGAATGTTGCTTTGACTCCTACACATGGCAGCTTGCTCTCTCAGACAAGTTTTGATTTTTCTTTGCTCTCTTGAAAAACCCACAGTGCCCCTCAACAGCACTACTGGACGCCCTTTCCAAGTTTGTCATTGCCACAGACAGTTTTTGAGACACTGTGCCATCCTCATCTGCACCCTTGAGAGGCCAGTCCATGGTGGAGAACACTGCTCCACCTTGGCTTGCCTTTGTCGAGGTTGCTGCCTTTCCCAGTGAGCCCCTGGGAGGCCCAGGAGGAACAGAGGGAGTGAGGTCAAGAGCCCTTGACACGTTTTGCTGACACCCACCTCTTTGGTCTCAGATATGATTCTAATACCCAAAGAACCCTCAACACACCAGACTACATTCTAATTGCTCTGGGACCAGATTCTTGCACACAGCCTCTTTCAGGAATTGGATCAGAAGAGCCAATTCCAGTGACCACCTCACAGTCTCCAAATGTCTCCTCCTCCAGTAGGACCCAATGAGGGAGATGGCTAGAAGAGGCGCTGAGGCAGAGAATTTTAGGGTTTCACAGAGGGTTTTTGCAGGAAGCCTTTCTCTTGATAACAGGTCCGTATCTGCCTGTACCATTTTTCTCTGCTTAAGCAGTCTGACAGCTTTGACAGCTGAATGCCCAAGCCTGCCTCGTGAATGCTCATGCACTAGTCTCAGGGCACCAGGCATGAGCTGTGACCTCAGTCTAGAGTCTCAATGGATGCCAGCATTGTCTAGTGACTATTCCCTGTGGCTTGGTGGAGAAGGAGACCTCCATGGTGGTGCGTCGGCGGTGGACTCTAGCCTGTCTTCTCTGTGGGATCTATGGAATTGTCTCATGATCCCAGGAGAGGGCAGATGTGAACCAGCCTGATGAAACATCAAGAAGAGAACCAGAATAAAGCGCGAAATCCCTACTGATCCAAAAAGGATTTGAACATTCTGAAGGCCTGTCTAGACATTGTAGTGCTTGGTATTTTTGAAACTTGACTAAGTGTGATTTTTATGTAAAGCAGGCCTTTGTTCCCAGGAGTTGCTCTCTCCCAGGTGGGGCTTCCTGCAGCTCAGAAGCTCAGAAGCTGCCAGGCTCTGTGTTTCTGTGAAAGTGTTTCCAGTGTTGGATGTCTGCATTTATATGTGGTTCTGTGTGTGTGTGTATCTGTGTGTGTGTGCGTGCGTGTGTGCATGTAAGTGGATTCTGCTTAAAGGAATGTGGGTAACACACTGCAGCACTTCTTTTTATTGAGTCTGTAAACCCTTTGGTAACTTGTCTGTGTGGATCTGCTTGGGAGGAGAAACTCACACCCAAGAACAGATATCCCCAGTGTTTCATTGTCCTGTGGCCAAACCAAAAGAGCACTAGCAGTTCTGCCTGCAGAGCCCATTAAATTTTCCTCGAATTTGATTATCAGTAGACTACGTACTTTACTTTGTGAAGTGACACTCCTCTGTCATCTAAAGATCTCACACTGAGATAGAAAGTGTGAACAACATAAAGGTCAGGTACGAGAATACAATCTGGAGTGGATAGAGTCCCGCAAATTTACCTCCAAAAAGAGTGAAGACAGATGACACAAAAGGTGTCTTCCACTGCATCCCCACTTTCTATTAATGGACAAGCAGTTCACACCATGGCTCAGTGTTCAGGCAGAAGTACTACAATGAGCGTTTGGAGTACAATCTAGGGCCATCCTGGCAAGTTCTTTATTTGAGGGCTTTCATACCACCAGCCAATGAGTGTGGGATGTATGTTGCTGGGTGGGATGTGGCCTTCTCACTTGTCTCTTCTTTTCCTGACTTCCAGATTCCTCATCAGCCTAGGGTTTCCTGTGTCTGTCTCAAGATTGCCCATACTAAGCATTTACCAGTTCATGGAAGACAACCCTCATGGGAATCCATTGCATGAGGGTTTCCTTCTAAACATTGTCACATTTTAATGACTTGACAGCTGTGATACATTTAAAACTGTAAATTACAGATACAATCATCAAGAAAAGAACACTTGTGTCCCAATTCTACCAGATGGCTGCACAATTGCTATAGGATGAGAAGCAGGCAGCAGAGTCTGGCTTTGGTCTGGTAATCTAGACTCTCTTTCATTGCATCTGCTCACCTTTCTCATTGTGGAGGTGGTCTTCATTGGACTGTTGCTGGATTAGACTTCCTCTCACCACATATTCTGGCTGCCATAGATTTTAGGTAATACTGCTTCACCTTGTGGTGGTTCGTGCCTTTCTCAGAGAGTCCCTACCAGGCTCAAAGTGAATGCAAGCAGTTAGGTCAAGTGTCCGACTATCTTTCACTGACATTCACCCCTGGAATATCAGGTATGATTCTGTCAACCAAAGACCCCTCCAAAACTCACCAGACTACACTCCAATCTGCATGAACCCAATTTATGCACACAATCTCTTGGAAATAGAGTCAGAAGAGCAGTTTCCAGCCACCATCTCACAGTCTCAAAATACTCCTCCTCCAGTGGGACCCAATTAAGTGGGACCCATTAAGATGGCCTGAATGGGCTTTAAAGACATTTATGGTCCCACAGTGGGTTTTTCCAGAACTTTTCCAGATGACAGGATGGCAATGCATGTAACATTTTTCTCTGCATAAGCAAGCTAACAGATGAGACACCCAGGCACCCACTTTTGACTCATGAATGCACACTCACTAGTCTCAGAGCTATGAGCTCTGGCTAGTATCATAATGACTGCCACCATTGTCTAGTGACAGGTCCCTGCAGGTTGGCAGAGAAAGAGGCCTCCCTGGAGGTGCATAGATGGTGGACTCTCACCTGTCTTCTCTGTGGAATCCACGCGATAGTCCAGTAATCCTAAGAGAGGGCAGAGACGAGTTGGCCAGAAGAAACATGAAATAGGAATAAATCACACATCCCTAAAGATCCAAAAGATCTGCAGGATGCCTCAGGCCTGCCTAGATGTTGTAGGGGTGAGTATTTTTCAAACTTTCCCCACTATCCTTTCTAGGTATAGACGGCCTATGTTCCCCGTGATCACTCTCTTTCAGGTGAGGTTTCCTGCAGAACCATGCAGTCTCAGAAGCTGCCACGCTGTGTGTTTCTGTGGTAGTGTTGCAAGTGTTAGATTCTGCGTGTGTGTGTGAGCGTGTGGCTTTAAACGGAGTCTGCTTAAAATAATGTGGCCAATGCACTGCAATCCTTCTTTTTTTTTTAATCTCCCAATAATTTTGTGGCCTGTCTGTGTGGCTGTGCTTGGGCTGCAGAGCCTTGTTTTCTTTATTTTTCTCTGTATCATGAATCCTTAGTGAATTAGGAGACTCATGTGACCCACTGTTGTCCAAAACACCTCCCCCTGAAAAACAAACAAACAAAATAACACTCTTCTAGGAAATAGAGGAGCACATCACACCAAAAAATAGACATTGCCCAGTGTTTCATTATCTTGCAGCCAACTCTGGGAGATACACTAGCAGTCCTGTCCACAGGCCCCTTGAATTTACCTCGAATTTGGTTCCCAGCCAACCACATGCTTCAGGTTGTGGTGGGTCTCTCCTTCATCTTGGGATTTCATTCTGAGTCAGAGAGTGTGAGCAGTAATAAGGTCATTTAGGGTGAGAAAATAATCTGGAGAAGGTGTAGGGGTCCCACACCTTCACCTGGGAAAAAAGATAAAGACTTAAAGGAATGTGGCTAATGCACTGCAGTGCTTCTATTTTTTGAGTCTCTGAGACTTTTGCTGGTCTGTCTGTGCGATTTGGGTTGGGTTACAGGGCCCTGTGTTCTTTATTTTTCTGTGGATCATGAATCCACAATGAATACGAGGCTGGTTGAGACTCATCAGGGTCTAAATCACTTCCCCCTGCAATAAAAGCAACTCTTCTAGAAATAAGAAAACTACACCACACCCCAAAAAAGACATCTCCCTGTGTTTCATTGTACTGTGGCCATCCTACTAAGAGACACCAGCAGTCCTCTTCACGGTGCCCATTTAATTTACCTTGAATTCAGATCCCGGCTGTGCAGGTCCTTCACCTCTTGAGGAAGCACTACTCCATCGTCTTGATATTTCATTCCAGAAAAAAGAGAGTGATAGAAGTGAGAATACAATCTGGTGAGGGATGAATGGGGTCCTGCACTTTCACCTGCATAAATGTTGAACACAGATGACACAGAAGGTACTTTCCATCTGCATCCCCGCATACCCTTAATTGCACAAGCAGTCCACACAACGGCGCTGTGTTCAGGTAGGAGCACTACAAAATACAAGGAGTATTTGGAGTGCAAACTAGGGCCATTCTAGCAAATTCCCAATTTGAGAGCTTTCATACCCAGAGGCAAAAGGAAGTGGGGTGCATTGATGCTGGGTGGGATGGGGCTCCACACTTGCGTCTTCTTTTACAGACTTCCATATTCCTTGTCGCATAGGATTTCCTGGGTCTGGCTCAATGTCTTTCATACTAAATGTTTCCCAGTTCAAGGAGGATAATACTCATAGGAATCCATTTCATGAGTATTTTTTTCAAAACACTGTCTAGTTTTAATGATTGGGCAGCTGTGATACTTTTAAAACCATAAGTTCCTGTTACAGCTGCCAACGAAAAAGTGCTTGTTCTCCCACTTTTTTCAGAGGGCTGCATGATTCCTGCTTCCATGAGAAGCAGGCAGCCATGTTTAACTTTTGTCCAGTAATCTAGGAATTTTTTAAATTTCATTTGCACATCATTTCTTATAATGTAGGGAGTCTTTCGTTGCACTATTGCTGGATGGGAATGCCTCTTGCCACAGATCATTTGGCTGCTGGGGATTTCAAGGAGCAAAAGAAACTCTGGGCATGCTGGCTGCATGGGTTTTAGACACTTTGAAGGATGTTTTTGATCCTCTGATGGGAATCTTTGAACATTGCTTGGACTCCACCACAAAGCATTTTTTTCTCTCAGGTGAGCCTTGATTTTTCCTTGCTTTCATGTGGGGTCCATAGTACCCCCTAAAAGCACTACTGGACACCATTTTAAGGCTTGAAGTCACCACATACAGTCTCTGAGACACTGTCTCAATCTAATCTGCACCCAGGAGAGGTCAGTTCAAGGTGTGAGTACACTGCTCCACCCTGGACTTCCCTTTGTCATGGTTCTTGCCTTTGCCAGAGAGTCCTTGTGAGGCCCAGGATGAAAAAAGGCAGTGAGATCAAGGGTCCAGCCATCTTTCACTGACACCCTCCTCTGGGATCTCAGGTATTATTCCATCACCCAAAGACCCCTCAACAACTCACCAGACTATATTTCAAACACCAAGTGATGAGATTCTTGCACACAACCACTTTCAGGAATGGAGTCAGAAGAGTAGTTTCCAGTGACCACCTCACAGTCTCAAAATGCCACCTTCTCCAGAGAAACCTGACCACAAAGATGGCCCAAAGCAGCCCTATGGTCGATATTTTTAGGGTCCCACAGTAGGTTATTGCAGGCAATCTTTTTCTTGATACCAGACCAGCTCTACCTTTACAATTTTCCTCTGCTTAGGCAGCCTGACCGCTCTGAAAGCCAAGTGCCCAAGTGCAAGCGTTCCTTGCTCATTGCAGTAGTCCTACATGAACACTAGGCCATGGTGTGGACTGTTTGTGCAATTAAGGGAAAGTGGTGATGAAACTGGAAGTACCTTCTGATTTTCCGTCTTTGTTTTTTTTTACAGGTGAACTTGCTGGACCCCATCCACCCCTCACCACATTGTATCCTCAACCCTAACTGACCTTATTGCTGCTCACACATTATGTCCCAGCTTGAAATCCCAGGATGATGGAGGAGTGCCCCATCACGACATGAAGCACCTGCTCAGCTGAGAACCCAATTTGAGGTACATTGAAAGGGCCCTGTGGGCTGAACTTCTAGCATCTCTCCCTATTTTGGCCCTAGGACAATGAAACACTGAGAGATGCCTGTTTTTTTGTTTTTGTTTTTGTTTTTTTTCTGGTAGTGTGCTCCTCTTATTCCAGAAGAGTGGCTTTATTTATCAGGGGAAGTCATTTGGACGCTGGCAGGTCTTGGCCTGCCTCCCAATTTTTTGCATATTCATTATCTGCAGAAAAATAACAAACACAGAGCCCTACAGCCCAAGCAGAGTCACACACACAGGCCACTAAAAGGCTTGGAGGCTCAAAAAAATGAAGCTTTGAAGTGTGTTAACCACATTTCTTTAAGCATACTACAGACACACACACACAAACACAGAGAGAATTACAAACACGCAATGCCACACACAAAGGCAGACTCCAACAATTAGAATACAGTCTGGTGAGTTGTAGAGGGGTCTTTGTGTGATAGAATCATACCTGAAACCAAAGAGGCATGTGTCAGCAAAAGATGACTGGGCCCTTGACCTCACTGCCTCCCTTCATCCTGGGCCTCATAGAGACTCTGTGGGAAAGGCAGAAGTCATGACAAAGGCAAGCCCAAGGTGGAGCATTGTTCTCAAACATCAAACTGGGTGCTTACTGGTGCAGATGAGGTTGAGACAGTGTCTTAGAGGCTGTCTTTGATGATTGAAAGCATGAAAATGGTGTGCAGTAGTGCTGTTGAGGGGCACTGTGGACACCTCATGAAAGCAAAGTCAAGGTGCACCTGTTAGACAAGATTGCTCATGCCCAAGTCCAAGAACATTAAAAAATTCCTTTAGAGGACCCAAAAGCCCTCTGCAAAGTGCAAATAACCTCAGCCCGCACAACAAGACCCACAACATGGAGAACAACTAGTCTACCTGAATTCCCTTTTGCTCCCTAAAATTTCTGGCAGCCAAATCATCTGTGGTGAGAGGCACTCCCATCAAGCAACAGCCCAATGAAAGACTCCCTCCACAATGAGAACAGTCATGCAGATGAAATGAAACAGAGCCTAGATTATCAGGCAAAAAACAGACATAGCTCTCTGCTTCTCATCCTATCAGAATTATGTTGCCCTCTGATAGAAATGAGAGAACAGTTTCCTTGTTGGTGGCTATAACAGGAATTTATTTTTTTCGAATTATCACAGCTGCCCAATCATTAAAACGTGACAGTGTTCAGAAGGAAACACTCACATAATATCTTTCCAATGACCATAGTCCTCCGTGAAGTGGGAAATGTTTAGTGTGGAAGACATTGAGTGAGACTCAGGAAACCCTAAGCCGACAAGGAACATGGAAGTCAGGAAAGGAAGAAGGAAATGTGGAGGTCACATCCCACCTAGCATTAATCACACTCACATTGGTTCCAGGTATGAAAGTCCTCAAATTGGCAGTTTGCAGGATGGACCCAGTTTGCAGTCCAAATGTTCCTTGCACATTGTAATACTCCTACCTGAACACCAGGACATGGTGTGGACTGCTCATCCAATTGATAAAATGTGGGGATGCAGTTGGATGCATGTTCTGTGTCATCTGTCTTCACCTTTTTTTGCCGGTTAAGGTGCAGGACTCCATCTACCCCTAACCACATTGTATCCTCACCCCCATCTGACTCACACTGCTCACACTGTCTGTCCCAGAATTAAATCCCAAGACAATGAAGGAGTGCCCCTTCATGGTGAGAAGCACCTGCTCAAGTGTGAACTGAATTTGAGGTAAATTCAAGGGGCCCTGCAGACAGGACTGCTAGTGTCTCCCCCTGAGGTGGCTACAGGACAAGAAACACTGGGAGATGTATGTTCTTGTGTGTGGTGTGCTCCTGTTCTTTCTAGCAGAGTGGTTTTTTTTGCAGAGGGAGGTGATTTGGTTTTAATGGGTCTCAGCCAGCCTACCAATTCGCTGCAAATTCATGATCCACGGAAATATAAAGAACACAGTGACTCACAACCCAAGGAGAGCCACACAGACAGGCAACCAAATGGCTGGGATAGTCAATAAAAGGAAGAGCTGCAGTGCATTAGCCACATTTCTTTAAGCAGACTCCACTTACAGAAACAAAAAAAGACACACACACCACAGCCACACACACATGCAGACATACAACACTCGTAACACTCCCACAGAAACACACAGCCTGGCAGCTTCTGAGGCTGCGTGGTTCTTCAGGAAACTCCATCTGTGAGAAATCAACTGTGGAGAACACAGGAATATCTAGAAATCACAGTGGTGTAAGTTTCAAAACACACATGCCAACAATGTCTAGGCATGATGATCCTTTTGAATCCTTTTGAATCCTTGGGGATTTAACAGTTTATTCCTGGAGCTCTGATTGATGTTTCTTCAGGCTGGTTTACATCTGTCCTCTCCTAGGTTCATAGAACTATCTCATGAAGATAGGCACAGAGAAGACAGGCAAGAGTCTACCCCCAAGGCACCTCCGTGGTGGTCTCCTTCTCTGCCAAGCCACAGGGTCTTGTCCCTAGGCAATGGTGGCATTCATTTTGATGCTAGTCAGAGCTCACAGTTCAGGTCTGGTGTCCTGAGACTAGCACATGCACATTAGTGAGTCAGGCTTGGGCTCCCAGCTGTAAGAGCTGTCAGCCTGCCTAAGCAGAGGAAAATGGTACAGGCAGAGCCGGCCAGGTGTTGGGAAAAAAGTTGCCTGTGATAAACCACTGCAGAACCCTGAAATTCTGGACCTTAGACCTCTTCAGGCTTTCTATGTGGTCAGGTCCCACTAGACAATGAGGCATTTTGAGACATGAGGTGGTGGCTGGAAAATACTCTTCTAACTTCATTCCTGAAAGAGGCTGTGTGAAAGAATCAGGACCCATGGGGATTGGAATATAGTATGGAGAGTTGTTGAGGGGTCTTCAGGTGATGGAATCATACCTGAGACCCCAGAGGTGGCTGTCATCAAAAGATGCCTTGTCCTAGGTCCTGTCTGGACCAAGGGGGACTCCAGCCTCCCACCTCAGGAGGGAGTAGGACTGGCCTGACGCTATCCCTCCCACACAATGAGGCATCCATCTCAACTGAGCATTGGCTCAATGCCCATGCTCATCTTGGCCGCATCAATGGCACCCAAGGTGGGTGGCCCAAGCCTCCAGAGAACCCCTGGACCCCCACAGCCCCTGCTTCTCAAGCCAAGGAAGGACAACTTGCATCTGCAGAAGCTCCTGAGGAAAGCAGTCCAGAAGAACACGAAGGGGGTTGCAAACATCCCCCCATCTCAGGCCTTCCACACCTCTCTCTCCCCTGTGAGTGAGGCCAGCCATGACCAGGAGTTTATAGCCTGTACACTGCTGAGGGCCCACACCCTGCTGAAGCCCCACACCTTCCTGAATCCCCATGCCTCACCAAGGCTCCCTGCATGGTGGCTGCCCTAACCCGCTCCCCACACACCCCCATCATCCACCACATGGTGTCACCATTTCAGAAGTCCACATTCTTTTTCAGCCTCACCCAGTGCAGGATTCTAACTGCTCACTTCAAAGCCATGAGACTCCAGATTGTAGTCCCAAACCCAGAACCTGCCCAACCCCTTGGTGGCTTCATCCCTGTCTCATCCACCATGGCTGAGTTCATCCACATCACCCAGGTATACATTCAACTGATAACGTCCCCACATGATGGGACTGCTGAGCACCCCAGGAGAGCCCCAGAAGGGGAATCCAATAGCCAGGACAGAGATGCTGCTTCCTGTGCCCCCAGGGACGAGCCCCTGGTCATGGTGGCTCACATCTGCCTGCTGCCCACTGCAGCCCAAGCTGTCAGTCCCTGGCCTGTGCAGTCCCCTGTACCACGGCTGCCACCAGACTTCCAGGGCTCGATGCCCAGAGAGATTATAGCAAGGGTTTGGTGCCTCTAGCCCCCACCTGCCATACACTGGAGCTCTCACCACATAGTCTCACCCTGTGAGACCTGGCAGAGAGCACCTGGAGGAAACCCTGATGGGTGGCCCCACCACTGAAGCTAAGTGAATGTCCAGCGCTGCCTGGGCCACATCCTCTGCCCTATCATCAGGCCCTTAACTATGCTCTGTCTCCAAATTTCAGCCCAAGCCCTAGCTCAGTGTCGAAGTGACTCAAGAGCAGCTGTAGGAGGCCCAGGAGTCTCTGTGCCCAAGGTCGCATCAGAGCCTGGAGCCAGAGATGCAAAATGGAGCAAAACATGCCCACCACCACCGCACCGCATCCATACCTCTTGGGCCTCCAGGATTTGGGATGCCTTGCTGTACCATATGTCATTGGTAGAGGCCCGAGGGTGCCTGGTGGGGCCCAGTGGTGGGGAGCGCACCATAGGCAGCCTCACTTGCCTGACCTTCCTGTACCAGCCTGGCTTCAATGCCCTGAAGGTGCAGGAGGCCAGACAGCCCCCTCCCATAGTCCACTCCCTCCTGGAGCTGAATGCCACACCCAAGAACCTCAACCACACAGCGACCAGCTGGAGGTTCCAGTGAAATAGCCTGAATGGACACCAGGGCCCAGGACCATCAGGGGAACAGAAGAGAGGGCTGAGGCTTTAGCTCAGGGCTTATAGTTTCTGCATAAGGATGTACCATAGTCCAAAAGGCATGGGGTACAGGCAGTCTGGGAAGGGACAACTGGGGACAGGAGGGTGCCACAGGGATGTCAGGATGGTAGTCAGGAGGGGGGTCAAGTGGACGGGGCAGAGTGGGTGAGGTGGAGCACCTGAGTTACATTGGTGTGAGGGGAACAAAGAAGGCGTCAGCATTGCGGTGTGGGATAGGGGTCTTGGGATGAAAACTTCAGGTAAGATGGCAGAGGATTGCACCAACTGACCTAGCCTGTTTCATCAGTGTCCTAGACCTTGCGTCATTCCTCCCTTTGGCTGTCAAAGGATTGGGGGCAGACATCTGCTTACTGAGGCATGGGCATGGTCAGGCTGGCTTGGCCATCAGCATCAGGAGCAGAGTCAACAGTTTTGCTGTCTGTGCTTTCTGTTGTCAGAGCCAGACCCAGGGACTAGCAGGAGCCCCCAACCAGCGTGGGACTTAGCACTGATACAAATCCTCAGAGGCAGGCAGGGAGGGGCTCATTGGGGGTGGAGGAGGGCCCAAGATGACCCCTCTCATTGCCAACATCTACTTCCCCCACATGAAATGACAGCCTGAGAGGGCAGAACTCGAAGAGTTGTTTTGTGGGAGAGAGAGGGTCTCAGCATTGGCCATGCCCAGGCTTTAACAGCCAGATGAAAAGGGAACCCTCAGTCCAAACCCTGCGATAACAGTTTGGCCAAGTGGTGTGGAGAAGGGGCTGTGGCCTCAGTAGGGACAATGGAGGGGCCCAGCCAGCAGTCAACCAGGCTTTATTGGGGGTTGCCTACCACAGGAGAGGGACACAGAGGTACCAGAAAAAGCCTCAGCTGCAACTGCTTGAGAGTCAGGATTTAGCAGAGAAAGATGGTAGGAGGCCTACTACCCTACTCTTTGGTGTGATGGGTGCTGGAAATGGAGCACAGGCTCAGGTCACTAATATATGTTTGTCTAACCATGGTAACTGTCTAACTGACTGCAACATGGGTTGGGAAGGGCATTAGGATCCCTGAATGGCCCTCAGCTAGGACAAGGGAGTAGGACCTTAGTTCCTGCCCCTCTATGGACCCCCAGCACACAGACGGGCTGGGAACCTGGGCTCCATGCCATCCACTTCCTTCAGTGCTAGTTCTTTGGTGGCCAGGCTGCACCTCACTCCCCTCATGAGCCCTGCTAGGGCTTTTGTGGGAGTCCCAGATGGGGAGCCTTGAGCCTCCCTGGTGGAGCAGTGGCTGAGTTGGGCTAACTCTGGTAAAATTAGCCAACTTTGAATCTGGTGTCAGGTGAGGGAGACAGCATGTGTGCAGGGCTGGGGGAGACTGAGCTGGTCTGAATTCTGGCTAACTCTGGGTGCACTCTTGCAGCCTGCAACAGAGCTCCAGGCTCCCTACAGGACACCAAGTTCTCAGCACAGGGAATCTTTGTGCACCTTGTCCCACTCTGTGAGTTGCTGGGGACTCACCAAGATGGGAGGCCTATGGAGCCTGGCCCCCTTCCACAAGGACCTTATCATACTTCCTATGCCTAGTGGCCATGAATGCATACCTGTTCCTAGATGGGGTGCTATGTTGGGGAAGGAAACCAAGAGTGAAGGTGACAGCTAGCGGAAAGGAGATGCTGCTGCCTCTGCCTCTGGGAAACCATCCCAGGTGCACAGAAAATCCCCTCTTTGCCCTCCCCTGCTGCACCCACCCTGATGGCAGCAACCACATTTAGGCTCTACCTTAATTGTTGATCAGGACTGGGAGCCTCCTTCTTTTCCCAGAGGCTTTTCTTGCTCATGTTTCCAGCCACAATATCCTTGGGGCACCAGAAGGATATGTCACAAGTGCAGACCCCTGCATCTCAGGGATTAGAAGCCCTGGATCCTTCTCTCTCACCTTGCCCAACTGCCCAGGGGGCCTGCCTACCTAACCCTTTTCTGTGTGATCCCAATGGAAGAGGCAGGGAATAGAATAAGGTTGCCATCTACCTCCACACAGCCAACACAGTCTTTGACACCCGCAAGGGTGAACCCAACAACCCTACTGCAATGCCTCAGGGTTCTGTCTATACACATTCATCCTGGACAGTCCCACACTTGACTTAACAAGAAAACCTGGCCTGCTGCGAAACTCTCAGGTGCTAGCTCTGAATCCAAGCCTTATCCCTGGAGAGGGCCTTACCTTGTAGGATTGGCTGTTGGCCACAGATTGAGCCTTCACCTCACCTGTCTCCCACCGACTCTTGGTACTGGCCACAGTCATCTTGGGCAGCTTTATGGAGACATGGCAAGCTAGCTTGGGGGTTGGGCCAGTGGTCTTAGGAAGAGGCAAAGGATCAGGATTACCTTAGTGGATGGCCACAGTAGACATATTAGGGGGTAACATTTGACAACCTCTACTTTTTCTTTATATTTTCCCTGGAAGCACTTACCCAGTGCAGCCCTAGGGTGAGGATCGTTGAAAAGATGTGCCTTCCTCCCTTCAATGAAATTGTGAGACTCCTCCCTGTACTGAAGAGCACCTAGGAGATTATGGCACACAGGACAGATGTGGGTCTGCCTCCATGCTGCTCATGGGGTAAAGCTGGGGGACCATGGTTGTGATGGAGGGGCATTGAATGGATGGAGGGACAGTGATTAAATTGCAAAGTGTTGGTCAGATGGAGAAGCATTGATGGATGGAGGAGAATTGATTGGATGGGAGGAACATTCATTGGATGAAGTGGTATTGATTGGATGCAGAGGCATTGATTGGATGTAGTAGTATTGCATGGATGGAGAAATCTTGACTGAATGGAGGGGCATTGATTGGATTAAGAAGTCCTGATTGGATGAAGGGGCATTGATTGATTGGACAAACACTGAGTAATTGGAGAAGTATTGTTTACAGGAGTGTTGGTTGTATAAAGGAACATTAATTGGATGCAGGAGCATTGATAGGATGGAAGATTATTGGTTGGATACAGTAGCACTGATTGAATGGAGGGGCTTTGATTACATGGAGAGACATTGAATAATGGGGAGCACTGGTTGGTAGAGGAGCACTGATTGGATGTAGAAGTATTAGTTGGATAGGTGTTGGTTGAATAAGGCAGCATTGATTGGCTGGAAGGGCACTGGTAGGAAAGAGTGGTGCCAGGATGGACGGGGGACTTTGCAGGAGAGGGAGCCAGGTCATACTTCGATGGCCTGGGTGTATTGTTTCACCAACTGGTCAATCTTGGAGATGGGCAAGTTTGGCTTGGATTTCTTCATACTGTCACTGGAGGGTAGAAGAGGCATTAGGCCCCATGTCTCCCCACATCTACCACTTGGGGAAACCAAAGATCTGAGCCCAGAAAGCAGACAGACAGACCTCTTCTCTATGGAATCATTTAGGGATTCAGTCCTGTCAACAAGCTGCAGAAGGTGGAGATAGACACAGGCCTGTAACAGCCAAGGCAGAGCTACCCTCGGTATCCCCAACTTCTCCCTCCACCAATCCAAATCCCAACCCTTATATCACAGGGGTTTGCTCTGCCCCTGGCAATGGGGTAATAGCAGACAAAAGCAGGGCCTGGACCTGGTTGGTCTTCCTGTGGTTGGCATGTAGCATTGGCCTTTTGGGTATTAGTCTGGGAGAGGAGAGAAGATGGTGGTGGCTCTTGAGCTGACTACTTTGGTGATGGTGCTCAAGGGAGGCAAGCTATCTTCGATGAACCCCTCCAAGACCAAGTGTCTAGGGGTCTGGGCTGCTGACATTTCTGGTCCTAGGGGAAAAAAGACATCTCAGTTGACCCCTTGCTTGTACCTCTCCTGCCTTACCCAGAACCTGTAGGAACAAATGGTGTCCCCTCTGTTGGCCTCAGGTTCTCTACGGCCCTGAAGTGCTCCAGTTCTGGAGCTGGTGGTGAGGAATTGCGAAGTTTGGGGAAATGTTTCCAGATCTATCAAGACAGTAACCAAGCCTTACCTGCTCTGAGAATGCAGGACCAGAAGGGGCAACAAGGTATAGGGTTGTGGGGTGCTGTCCCACTCTGGGCTTGTCCCACAGGGCCCACAGAGTGGTGCAGACAGCAAAGGCAGACTCATCCCTGGGGTGAGGCTGCACCCAGACCCTATGAGGCATAGCCGTCACTTCCTCCTGTTCCTCCTCAGCCCCTGTGGCCACCGCTGTCCTGAACAGTGTCCTTTGGGTCTGGCCCCTCCTTGCTCAGACTCAACTTCTCCAGGTGGACTTCATCACTGTCCTTTTCACAGGCATGCAGGCCAGCCCTGTGGGTGGAAAGGGAGGCAAAACTGTTCTAGGGCCATTGGACTGTTAGGCTGACCATTTCCCATTTCCAGCCTCAGTTTCCCCATCTGTAAAATAGGGGCAGTCAGGTTAGTTGACTGCTAAGGGATCTGAGATCTAAGCCCATTGGGAAATAAGTTCCAGTGGCCTCAGAGCCACCGCAGTCTACTTGGGCCTCTGCGTCAGGGCCTGAGATTCTTGGAGAACTGCCCATTCCCTGCCAGACAGGGTTGTACAGACTGAGGGTCCCCCAGCGGCACTCAGGTTGGGTTCAATCCCCAGCTTTCTGGCTGGGCTTCAGCCTGGCAGCTGCCAGCCCACCCTGTTGGTCTGGGGTGGCCCCAGGGGGAGCAGGCTGCCAAGGTCACCACTCCTGCTCTTCTCCCTGTAGGGGCCTATGGGTGTTGTCAGAGACTGGAAGCTGGGTCATTTGGAGGGCTAGGCAGGTGTAGGGCCAGGTCACTGAAGAGTGGGTCCAAGGGGCTTCTGGCTGCAGGGGATGGGAGGCCAGTCAGCTGGCAGCTTGGAGTGGCTCTGCATTTGAGCAGGACTGAACTTGTAGGAGAAAATGGGAAATTCTCAAATTTTTCATGATTTCAGGTCCCTGGTGTGTGTGCCAGCCAAGACCCAGCCCCACCATCCTAGGTGGGCAGGGGTCTGAACCAGCAGCAGCCACACAAAGGGACCATTCAGGAGGAGGTCAGTGTGACCAGGCAGGTGCAGGGGGTAGGGTGGCAGTTGCAGAACTAGGCTCCACGGAAGGGTCAAATGCCCCTGCTGTTGGGAACAGCCATGCCCACTAAGCCTGAGGCCAGCTAGAAGGGAGCTGCCCCATCTCAGAAATGGAGGGCCACTCACTCCGAAGTGTGTATGGGGCGATCAAGGCGGGATTGGGGTTGGGGCCCGTGGGCACTGCAACAGGACAGGACCAGTGGCTCCTGGGGGAGTGGGAGACCACTTACATGAAGACAAGGGAGTATAGCTCAGCAACACAGTCCCTAGGGCTCCAGGGTGCTTTAGAGCCTCAGAGGGGCCAGGAAAGACCCTGACCAGGGAGAACTGTCAACCCAGCTACGGGCTCTGGACCTACTCAGGGCAAGGGGATCCTCAGCAGTGCTGGGGTCCCAGATGGCCTGGACCCCGCAACGTGAGTGGGGTCGGCCCCACAGGTGACCGAGAGGGGCAAGGACTCTGAGCAGGGGTAGTGAGGTGGGACTTGGGAGCAACCCCTGTTGGGCCTGCTGGAGTTGAGACAGGCACACACATCCACGCATCTGGGAAGTGCATTCTCCGGGCAGACTCTCCACCATGCACATCTGGAAATACCTGCTTCCTTCCGTGGGCATGGAGATCAAGGAGCCCCAGGTAGGAAGGGGCGGTGTTGGGAGCAGGCACTCAGCCTCCATTAGGGAAGCGGTCGCAGCTGTGTGCTGATGTGAAAGCAACCAGCCTGTCCCCTTCCTGAGTGGGGCCCAGGGGCCCTGGGGAGCCCCAGAATGAGGTTTCCTCACAGCCTTGCCGGCCTCGGTGATATCTCGCCGTTTTCCTCTTTTCTCCTTTCTCCCCATTTCCTGGCCATGGGGACATTTCAGGGACTGCTTGGAAATCACCTACGGGTGGCTGCTCAGGTGCAGGTAGGAGGCCTGAAGGGAGCCCTGCTCTGCCCAGCATCCGCCTTCGAGGCCCACACACAACTGTACTCTTGCTCCCCCTCAGGACTCCTGCACCGGGGCTAATGTCCGAAGTTCCCGGGCCTCGTTGAGCTGCTCCCGCTGCTCTGGCCTCTTGGTCCAATTGCCAAAGCCCTCATCCTCATCCAGTTCATGGGCCTCCACGAGCTTCAGTCTGATGCTGAAGGCAGCACGGGGGAACTTAGGACTGGGCCGCTGCTGCCTCCTCTGCCAGGGTCCCACACTCACCTCAGGGCCTGCTCACGCCCTGGGCTCCAAGTGTAGGAAACTGTCTGCCACAGTGCTGGCTCTGGACTGTGTCTCCTGTGATAAGAGAATCCCGTGGGCAGGGCTGTACCCCCGTAATCAATCTGGGGCTCCCTGAGAACTGTGATTCCTTGAGCAGTCCAGGACTCCTTGAGGAGGAGGGCGGTGCCTCCTCCATCAGTGTAGGGATCCCTGAGGGCAGGGCTGTGTCTCCTCTATCAGCCTGTGGCTCCCTAATAGCAGGGCTGGGCCTCTCTCATCAGTCTGGGGCTTTTTAGGGCAGGGTCTGACCTCCCTCATACTCCCTAGGGCAGGGTTGGGCCTTCCTCATCACTCTGGGGCTCCTTCTCATACACCAATCTGTTTTCTGTGTATGAACTTACCTGTTCCAGGCATTCCCTTGTAATGGGCTCAAACACTACATGAACTTTTCTATCTGTCTCCTTTCCTTCTGCCAGATGTACTGAAGGTTCATTTATATCGTAGTACTTCATGCCTTACACAAGCTGTTAACCCATTATTTTGTTTGAGTTGTTTCCACTACAGTACTTATAGGCACAAATATTAGTTTGAATACACTTACTCAATTCTGGTTATATATGAGTGGAGTTGCTTGATCACATGAAAATTATGTTTGTTTTGTTGAGGACCCACCACATGTCTCCACAGTAGCTGAATCATTTTCCATTCCAACAAGCACTGTTTCAGGGTTTCAATTTACCTACATCCTCTCAAAGACTTGATATTTCTGGCTTTTTACAATTTATAAATATTCCAGTATGTGTGAATATGGTGTGTCATTTTGATTTTGAAGTGCATTTTCTGAATCCCTAATTATGAGTATCTGTTCCACATGCATATTGGGTGTTTGAATATTTTATTTGAGAAATTTATGTATAGAGGTCTAGCCCTTTTTTAAGTTGTAAACAGATTATGTTTTGGATACTAGAAGTTGGTCATTTAAAATTTGTTGCTTTAAGTTATGGAATCAGAATCATCCAAGTTACTGAAACATCAGGGATTATGCTTTACCATGTAAAGACTTTGCATGCCTTAAGTATGGTTGTTCTCATAGGGATGAATGTTCTCTAATCCAATTGACTAGCCCCTTCACCCTGGAATTTCATCCATCTAAAAAGGTAGAAGCAAAACACCACAGGCCAAGGAAACTCCTCACAAGTCCTTTAATCCTCAGGTTTATATATGTTATTAACGTCCTGTGAGAAGTGTCAAGTAAGTTTGAAGCACAAAATCAAATACCTGCAAAATTTAAATCTACATTGTTCTGATAGGTAGCTACAAAAAAAATTTAACTTCATTTCTCACCATGTTCGCTCTTGTTATTGGTATACTTAGTCTTGTAGGCTGTTATATTATTGCCTGCCTTCAAACTTTTTTTATTAAAAATCTGTCTCTGCCACTCTTATAGACTTAACTCCTAACTCTTCTCCAACTTCTTCAAAAAAAACTTCTTATCTTGGACAGACAAATCAAGCAATTAAGTCAAAACATATTAAACAAGTTTGAAGAGCAATTATGAAATAAAAAGTGGGGTAATATTGTAAAAAGTAAGATACAGTTTCCTCTTCAAATACTTCCCTTCCCATCTAATTAGGAATAAATGGTAACTTCTCTTAAAAGCAAAATTTATTCAAAGAGCTGTGCTAACATTCTTAAATATCTGCTGGCCATAATAAAGAAATCAATGTACTTTATGTTCTTAGCTCTCACAATTTAGCCTACATATTTGCCCTGGCATGCGTAAACTGGTCCAACAAGCAGTCAGTCATAGCCTATTCCTCTTCCTTTGTTAAAAGTGTTTTTATCTATCTCAGCATTCCACAAGTTACTTTCTCCTTCCTTTATTCTCCTCTACCTTTGCCTCATTTAAAAAGTTTTAAGTTGCTAACCAATCAGAACAAATACAGAATGTGAGATTCTGTTCCAGTCAATGGCAACTGTACATAGCAGTAGGATGGATGCATAAGGTTATAAATGACACTGTCTCCTTTGTTTGGTGTACTCTCATGGCAAAACTGCTGGTGAGTGTACCAGCAGGAAGTTTTCTGCAGGAAGTGAAAATGGCCCTACTAAATAAATTAGTTTATGTTCAAGTGCTATTTTTTTATGGCACTGCAGAACAAGCATTTCAAATAACTTAACACAGGCGGTGATGGTTGTAGTGAGCCTTGATTATGCCACTGCTCTTCAGCCTGGAGGACAGAGTGACACTCTGCCTCCATAAAAAAAATAAATAAATAAATGAAATTACTTTGAAAAAAATTTCCTTTCATCCTAATACCCCAAAACTTCATGGAGGAAATTAGTATTTACCTCTCCACACAAAACCAATCTATTTATTATAGCGGTACTCAGGAAACTATGCAGAAACAACATTTATTTTTCAATATGCAAGCAAGGTTTCATATGGAAGAACTATTATTTTAAATATCTGCTTAAGTCTACTTTGTCAGATCATCTTCCTCCAACAGCTTTCCTAGAATCCCTGCAACTTAAGCTACCATATGCTTCACGAGGAGCACGGTTCACCCTATCCACTGACGGTGAATGTGTTCATTCTTTTCTGCCACTGTGCTCACAATCACTGGAATGGAAATCATCATGACTCCTTGAGTAACTCTCCCAACTTCTGTCATATCTGTGTCATGTATTGTGATAATCATGGTAACTGCTTCCACCAAAAGTCATCAGAGGACCTGGTGTAGATGGTGCACCACAAGAGGTCCCTGCAGTTTTGATAAAATAATAGAACTTAAGTTGAACTACATTTAAACATTTTTACTGGTATTGCTAAAACATGAGTCAGTTAAAGTACTATTTGGAAATATCTGCTTTCCTCTGCTTCTGTTGACAGGATATTAATTATGAGTGCAAGCGTTGAAATCTTTTATTTAAAAGAAGTATCAGAGTAGTATTGTGAAGCTTAAGACAGTTTATTCTAAAATAAAGGTGGAGGTATATTTTCTGAAAATGAATTGAAGTTTAACCTTCATATAGATCCCTAGGCTTTATACTGTTAACATTAGAGTACAAGTCTGCTGTAGCACTCCCAGGCTTATAAGGATGAGGATATTCCCGCCTAGTAAATTTTGGTCTGACAGGTTGTCTGTTCTCAAACCCTGTCTCCCGATAAGATGCTATCAATGACAAGATGTGCCCAAAATTCATTAGCAATTTTAATTTCACCCCATCCTGTTGTCCCATGATCTCACCCTGCCTCCATTTGCTTTGTGAAGCATGTGATCTCTGTGACCCACAACCTATTCATACACTTCCTCCTGTTTTGAAAATTGTTAATAAAAACTTGCTGGTTTTACCACTCAAGAGCATCACAGAACCTGCCGACATGTGATATCTCCCCTGGACACCCAGCTTTAAAATTTTTCTATTCGTATTCTTTCCCTTTCTTTCTCAGACCAGCTGATGCTTAGGGAAATAGAAAAGAACTCATGTTGAATATCAGGGGTGGGGTTTCCCCCAATAGTACATAAACTGTTTTTTAAATAATTTTACATTCAGGAGGCCTAATTATTTTTAAACTATACAATATTTCTTGCATAAATCCCTTGTATAGCTTTTCTTATGACTTTTCAATCTTTAACATATCTTAACTTTCTGCCTTCCTTTTACACATTTTTTTTCCTAGTTTCACCTTTGGCTTTTGATTTCTGTCTCTTCCACTTTCTCTCTTACTTAGTCTTTCTTACCTCCTCTCTCTATCATCCTATTTCCCTTTCTTTTCCCAAGTTCTCTCGCTCCTGCTGCAAGTGGGGATGGGTCAAGGCATGGGCCCTGTCCCCACACACGTGCTGCTGTCTGTTTCTCCTAATTTTTTTTTCTCTTGATTTTCCTTTTTTCTTTCCTTTTTTCCTACACTTAGTTTCTTGGTCTGGGTTGGATTTGTGTGGCTGGAGTCTAACCCCTGGGCAGTCATTGACCCAGAGGCTTGGCAGATGCCTGCCACAAATTCAAAGAATATGCCTTTGCACCTTGTCTGCTGTCCTCCATCTGCTATCCTCCTGGAGATGGTCCCTGTCCTCTTTTTCACATAAAGCCAGGCTTAGGAGAGGGACTTAAACCTTAGTGTGCCTGCTCACTATTTGACTCTATGCTTGCTGTTTTTGCTTTCTTTATGTCTGACTTCCTCTCCTAGTTTCTTTTTCTTCTCTGTCAGTCTTTCCTTTGTCTCTGCCAGTCATGGCATGTTTTCTTCTCTCCTCTCCTTCCCCTCCCCTAGGGAGCTACTCTTTCTTCCCCTGAGAAGAAAGGAAAGGGGGGTTCTGAATATTTTCTTAATACAAGAGTTTTGTGTGAGGTTCAATGCGCCCCACCATGGAAGGGGGGCACAATGTTGAAATTTTAGTTTGGGGAGTTGTAGCTTCATATTGAATAAAACAATAATTGAAATGCAGGCTAATAAAATTTGTAAGGCATCTTATGTTGGTGTTCTATAGTTTTCAATTGAAACACAATTCTCTCTGCAGTTACTTTTCTTGAGTCCTGTTTACAAAATAAGTCTGGTCTTAGGAGTTTTGTATTATTTACCTAAATGCCCTAACAGTGGTCACTGACCATAAAGACCTTTATTATTTATTTCTTCATTATTATTTACTTTTTAAATGAGAGACAGTGTTTGGCTCACTGCAGCCTCAACCTCCTGGGCCCAAATGGTCTTCACACCTCAGCCTCCATAGTAACTGAGACCATAGGTGCACACCACCATGCCTGGCTAATTTTGTATTTTTGTTTGATTGTTTTTGGATATTGGGTTGCACCACGTTGCCTAGGCTAGGTGTGATCTCCTGGGCTCAAGTGTGTCTCCCACCTCAGCCTGTGAGTTTGCTGGTATTACAGGTGTGAAACACCATGCCTGGCCACAAAGGCCTTTCCAGTTTCCTTTGTGAGAACTTTCTATAATTAGCCTTGGATTATATTTTGTAAAGCCTTGAGACTAAATCCTTAGCCAGAACTTCCCACCAGTTTTTTTTATATCAGAACCTATAGATTGGGTTGAAATCCTCTCCTTTCAAAGTCCCCACGTATTGTGAGGTTCCAGAACTTGCCCAGAAGTGACCTTTCTCATCTCTTTGTCTAGGAACTCTGTAACCATTATGAGACTGCATTTCCCAACAGGGCATTATAAGTATTGTCCCCACAGTCAACTTTAGTTGTTAATGCTGCCTGGTTATATCTGATTTAATGGAAACCATTCTCAATATGTTTGGTATCTCAGACAAGGCTTGATATTAAAACCAGTTTCCAATAACATTCTGTTAAAAACAAAACAAAACAAAACAAAACAAAAAAAACACTTTTTTTTTTTTACTGAACAGCAGAAATGCCATTATTGCCGACAAAAGTTTATAAAATATTAAATGTCCAGTGATTGTAATGCAGCTCAATTTGTGAATTACTAAATCCAAGAATAATACAAATTTATCTCTTTTTTCATTGTTGTTTTCTTTTCACTGACAGTCACCCTTTTTTGCCCAGGCTGGAGTGCAGTGGCAAAATCTCTGCTCAGTGCAACCCCCTGCCTCCCAGGATAAAGTAACTGTCTTGCCTCAGCCTTCTGCATAGCTGGGATTTCAGGTGTGCGCTGCCATTCCTGGCTGACTCTTGTTTTTCTAGGAGAGATGGAGTTTTGCCATATTGGCCAGGCTGGTCTGGTCTCAAACTCCTGAATTCAGATGATCCACCTGCCTTGGCCTCCCAAATGTCAGGGATTACAGGCATGAGCCACTATGCCTGTCCTACAAATGTATTCTTACACTTAATAATAACAAGAAGTCATAAGATGTGGCAGTTTGCAATAACCCATTTTAAACTAGTATCATTTACTAAATATTTGCATGAGTCATGTAAACTTGCTCACCTATTTCTGGGATTTTTAAGAGTGTGTAATTCACAATAGTGCTTACTTATCTCTAAGCCAATTATTATAGCACCCTTTTAAGTGGTATTTGAAATTAACTGGGTAATCACATCCAGAGGTAGTAATATATCACACACACATAATATATATGCAAAAAATATAGATAGTGGAAAACAGATTTTATAGCTCTCCTAAAATTAGTCATAATAAGTAATAGATTAATATAAATCTCACTTGTTTATATCCATTTTATATTTACTCTAAATTGTGTTTCCGGAAAATGAGACAAGTTTACCTATTCAACAGGAGGTCTATTACCTTTTCTGTGTATTGGTAAAGAAGAATTTTCTGAGATTATTTTGTCATAGTATTTTATCTAGTGAGTCAGAGAACTACATTTGTCTTATAGATTCATCCAGTGACAGTCTGGATGTCTCCAAAACCTGGGTAGTTAAAATGCTCAATCTCTTCTAATTAGCCATTTTTCTTTTCCTCATAATATTTATGAGGGTGCTGTCTTTATTCAGATAATTATCTGGAGGGTGGGGAAGATCCCTGAGTCCCTCAAGAGCCTCTGATTTAGATAAACTAAATTTCTCATGACTATGGTGGCTTGAGAGACTAAAATAGAAAAAGGCTTGTGCAGAGGTTTGAAGTAGGAGATGTCAAATAATTCAACAGAGCTAAATAGTAGACAGAAGATAGTAAGAGGACAAGCAAAGAACACGAGTAACAGGAAGGAAGAAGTCAAAATGCACCAGTGTGGGGAGATGTTAAGTTTCTCAAAGATCATTGAAGTTCCAAAGTATCCTTACAAAAGCATCCCAACAATAAAATGTCTGCCTAGCAAAGTCTAAATCCATGAGGTTTCAAGAAGATGGGTTTTAGTTGACTAAGAGAGTTACATGGTAGAAGCAAGTATCCAAATAAAGACAAAGAGGTGTCAAACAGTTTTAATTGAGAAAAAGATAGAGTTAAAGACATATAAAGATAGAGATAGAGACAGAAATAGAGATACTGAGAGACACACAGAGAGATAGAGACAGACATAGATATAGATGTAGACCTTGACATAGACATAGGCATAGACATAGATGTACATGTACACGTACACATACACATACACCTTGACATAGTGATATACAGAGAGAAACTTCCATAAAGACGAGGCAAATGGGAAAAATCCCGTTAAGGAAAATTGTTCTCAAACATAGGATAGGAATATGCTAGAAAGAAGGGAATCAAATACATGGTGTGACCCTGCTATTCGGATTGCTGGATCATATGATGGGTAGTTCTGCTTGTAGATTTCTTAGGGCTCTCCATACTTAAATTCACAAAAAGCTCTGTGTAAGGCGTGCACTAATTTACATTCTCAAGAAAATGGTGCATGTACGTCCTTTTCTCTCCATCCTCACCAGAAACGCGTTTCTTTAGACTTTTGGATAACAGCCATTCTGACTGAAGAGAGATGACATTTCATCATAGATTGGTTTGCATTTTCTTTATGGATTAGGGATGATGAGCATTTTGTAATATGTCTGCCGGGCAATTGTATGTCTTACTTAAACAAATGAGTATCCCCATCATTAGCCTATTCATTTTCATGCTGTTTACTTGAGTCCCTTATGTAATGTAAATATTCATCCATTATAAGATGTATGGCGATCCAATAATTTCTTCTGTCCTCTAGTACATCTCCCTCCTCTGTTTAGTTTTCTGTGGTGTTCTGAAGCACCTTAGTTTGATATAACCCCATTCTCTATTGTTAATGTTCTTTATTGTGCTTTTGCAGTCACTTTGAGATCATCATTACCAACACCGTTGTCATGAAGCTTCTTCTTTCTGATTTCTTCTAGTATATTTATTGTTGGATGTCTGACATTGGAGACTGGTGAGAAATTATTGACTATTTTATTGTTTATATATTTATATATTGTTTTATTTTTATTTCTTATTATACTTTAAGTTCTAAGGTACATGTGTACAACGTGCAGGTTTGTTACATAGATATTTTACATATATACACACACAGATATAAACATACATATGTACTGTGTTGGTTTGTTACACCCATTAACTCATCATTTACATTAAGTATTTCTCCTAATGCTATCCCTCCTCCAGTGCCCCACCTCATGACAGGCCCCAGTGTGTGATGTCCCTGCCCTGTGTTCTTGCCATTCAGTTCCCACCTATGAGTGAGAACATGCGGAGTTTGGTTTTCTGACCTTGTCATAGTTCGCTGAGAATAATGGTTTCCAGCTTCATTCATGTCACCACAAAGGACATGAACTCATTTTTTTTATGGCTACATACTATTCTGTGGTGTATATGTACCACATTTTCTTAATCCAGTCTGTCACTGATGGACATTTGGGTTGGTTCCAAGTCTTTGCTATTGTGAATAGTGCCACAATAAACATACATGTGCGTGACCCTTTATAATAGTATGATTTATAATACTTTGGGTATATACCCAGGAATGGGATCACTGGGTCAAATGATATTTCTAGTTCTATATCCTTGAGGAATCACCAGACTGTCTTCCACAATAGTTGAACTAGTTTATACTCCCACCAACAGTGTAAAAGTGTTCCTATTTCTCCACATACTCTCCAGTACCTGTTGTTTCCTGACTTTTTAATGATCACCATCCTAACTAGCATGAGATGATATCTCATTGTGGTTTTGATTGCATCATCACTTTCTCTGATGACCAGTGATGATAAGCATTTTTTCATGTGACTGTTGGCTGCACAAATGTCTTCTTTTGAAAAGTGTCTGTTCATATCCTTTGCCCACTTTTTCATGGGGTTGTTTGATTGTTTCTTGTAAATTTAAGATCTTTGTAGATTCCAGATATTAGCCCTTTGTCAGATAGGTAGATTGCAAAAACTTTCTTCCATTCTGTAGGTTGCCTGTTCACTGTGATGGTAGTTTCTTTTGCTGTGCAGAAACTCTTTAGTTTAATTAGATCCCATTTGTCAATTCTGGCTTTTGTTGCCATTGCTTTGGTGTTTTAGTCACAAAATGCTTGCCCATGCCTATGTCCTGAATGGTACTACCTAGATTTTCTTCTAGGATTTTTGTGGTTTATGCTTAATATTTAAGTCTTTAATCCATCTGGAATTAATTTTTGTATAAGGTGTAAGGAAGGAATCCCGTTTCAGCTTTCTACATATGGCTAAGCAGTTTTCCCAGAATCGTTTATTAAATAGGGAATCCTTTCCCCATTTGTTGTTTTTGTCAGGCTTGTCAAAGACCAGATAGTTGTAGATGTGTGATGTTATTTCTGAGGCCTCTGTTCTAGTCAATTGGTCTATATCTCTGTTTTGGTACCAATACCATGCTGTTTGGTTACTGTAGTCTTGTAGTCTATAGTTTGAAGTTAGGTAGCGTGATGTCTCCAGTTTTGTTCTTTTTGTTTAGGATTGTCTGGGCAATGTGGGCTCTTTTTTGGTTCCATATGAATTTTAAAGTAGTTTTTTCCAGTTCTGTGAAGAAAGTCATTGGTAGCTTGATGAGAATGGCATCAAATCTATAAATTACTTTGGGCAGTATGGCCATTTTCACAACATTGATTCTTCCTATCCATAAGCATGGAATATTTTTCCATTTGTTTGTGTCTCTTTTATTTCATTGAGCAGTGGTATTTATTTATTTTTGAGACAGAGTTTTGCTCTTGTTGCCCTAGCTGGACTTCAGTGGCACAATCCTGGTGCACTGCAACCTCTGCCTCCCAAGTTGAAGAAATTCTTTTGCCTCAGCCTCCTCAGTAGCTAGGATTACAGTCTCTCACCGTCACACCTGCATACTTTTTGTTGTTTAGTAGAGACAGAGTTTTGCCATGATTGGCAGCCTGGTCTCAAACTCCTGATTTGGATGATCCATCTGCGTCGGCCTACCAAAGGTCTGGAATCGCACACATGAGACACCGCACCTGGCCAAAATAATCTAATTTTAAAATTATTTACATAGATATTCAGATTCTTCTTCACCTAGTTTATAGGAAAAACTCGATTTTTCATTGTGCATTCTTGCTACTTGGGAAAAGATCATGAGAAGCAAAAGCAGTGACTCAGTTCTGTGTCCTTTTGTTTTTCTTTAGCAATAATCTGCACCGTCTGCGTGGCCTGCCTAAGAAAAAGAGATGTTTCATGTGTTCACTGTGGGTCAATGGCTTGCAACAGTTAGGATGCCAGTTAGGGCATAGGACTTCCAAGCACCTAGTTCCAAAGTGCACACTGCTGGTGCCATCTGGCCCATGCTCTGATGGCTTCTTACAGGATGCCTTCCCCAGTAGGGTGGAACAGCAGGCTACCAGGATGGGAGGGAGCCCCAGAAGATACCCACTGCCCTCGCACTGATCAGCCTTGAGAGAGGCTGGCTTACCCACAGTCAGCCAGATGCATACCCTACGAGGGCCCTGCGTCTCAGAAGCTGTTTGTCCTACTCTAAATCACCTTTATTTTCTGTTTCTCTGCTCAAGTGTGTCTCTTGGCAAAAATCCAAAGACAGCAAGATTTTTGGATGTTGTTTCTAAAACAGGATGGGTTTTCAATGTGTCAGTGTTGAATTATGGGAAGAGACTATAGGGAAAGAAATCGCTACCGTTATCAAGAAACTCATTTTTGTAAACTCATTGTCTGTTTCTTGAGGACTCTTCCTTTTACTGTCGGCCATGTCTGACGGATGGGCAATTTGACAGAAAACGACCTATGACACCATTGTTTTCATGTGCACTTTTTATTAAAGTGGTTTTTCTTTGTGAATGTAGCCATAATTTAAATAGACAAGCAATCTACTTAACCGTTGTGATTAAAAACTTGTCCTTTAGTCAGCACTTCAAATTTCTGATTTGCTTGGCAGGAATTCTCAAATTTTGATGTAAAGCAAGTTATTTTAGTGTATGTAGAATCTTGGGCCATAAATAATCAGTTTAAATTTGCCTCTGTAAAGCCTTGAATCTCTCCCTCCTGTATGACAGTGTGTGAAACATATTTCCTGTATCTCTGGTATGGTAAATAATTTAAACCAAGTAAGAGAGTGTAATCAAGATAAATGGCAATAGCCTAAAACAAAAACAAAATAAACACACTTAAGTTATTTACCTGAGATGCTGATGCACTCAGGTAATCCTGGCATTTGGGGAGGTGAAGGTGGGAGGATGGTTTGAGGCCAGGAGTTGGAGACCAACCTGTGTAACATAATGAGCTCATTTAACCCCTTGCCATTTTGGCACCAAGGCTGGTTTAGTGGAAGATGATATTTTCCCAGGCTCTGGGTATGTAGGGGGACAAGGCTGCGAGTTGGACACAATGAGGAGGGTGGTGAGCATCAGGACCCCAGTGGGCATGGGGTGTGGCAGGGCTTTGGGTCACAGCAGTGTGATGGGGGCAGGGATTAGGCAGCAGTTCTGCAAGTAGGACAAGGTGTGGCAGCGGGAGAATAGGTAGTATGGTTTTCAGATGAAACTGTTCCACCTTAGGTCATCCTCAGACATTATATTTTCTTAAGGGGGTCGCCACTTAGGTTTTTTGCATGTGCAGTTCACAGTAGGGTTCCTGTGAGAATGCAATGCCTCCACTGATTCCACAGGTGGTGGGGATCAGGCAGTGTGAGTGGTTCATCACCTGTTCTGTATCCGGGTTGCTAACTGGCCACAGATAGGTACCAGTTGGAGGCCAGTGTTTGGGATCCCTGATCTCTTGTATATTTCAAATCACTAAACGTTTGTAAAATATTTAAAATATTCTCCCCCCAAGAAAAGCATGTACTTTAGGTGAATAATCATTTATCAAAATATCAGGCTTGGCGTGTTGTTTCACCCTTGAAATTCCTCAATTTCATAGCCCATACCAGCAGATCATTTGAGCCCAGGAGTTCGAGACCAGCTTTGGCAACATGAGGAAACCTGTTTCTATTATAGCACACACACATACACACACACACACACACACACACACACACACACACACACACAATTAATGTAGTGAGTGCCTGTACTCCCAGCTACTTGGGAAGAGAGATGTGGCACAATCATTTGTGGCCGGGTGGAGGATGCTTCAGTGAGCAGTGCACTTCGGTTGAAGAAAACTGAAGTCTCTAAGCAAAAAAACAAAAAAGAAAATAAACAAAAATCACATTGTATCTCATAAATGTATAGTTTTCAAATTAAAGTATTTAAATGGGGGCATCCTGTGTATTGCAACTTTAGAAAATTACAAAAGCTTTTATCTAATTTTCACAGACAAGTTTTTGTGAGGTACATAGTAAAATGCAGCATTTGTCTATGAAGTCAGTGCTTCTTTTGCTCTGTATGTTACACATTTTTAATATTTCAAGTAAGAAATACTAAAAGGATGTCAGCATCTGTAAGGCTATTTCACTTGAGATTTCAACACAGTATGTAATAAAATTTTATCTTTAGGCTTCCTTATCATTATCTAAATATAGATAATATTTTACCATTTACAGGAAAATGATAGAAGCAGATCAGCCCAGCAAGCTGTTCATCTGTTGCCTAAGTAGAGAAGCAAATGAAAAGACGCTTAAAGCAGTATTTGGGAAACATGGTCCCTTGTCAGAAGGTCACTCTTAATACTCTTAATAAAACATCTCAATATATGGCAGCAGGTGAAAGGTCTGTGGTAAGGGCCACCTACTACTGTGAAAGGGAAGCAAGCAAAAGTAAATTATTTTTGCAGAAAGTGAACAAAGTAAAATTAAAAGGCAGACTATGGGGTGACTTAGTATTAAGAATCATAGTAATGAGGAGAAATGCATTTTTTTTTGTTTGCTATAACTTCAGATGGTTAGTACTATGGTGAGTTCTTTATATTAGTGTAAAATGTTTTCATATATTTTAGTTCTTTTTAAGAAAGATTGAACCAAGAAGTGCAGAGGCTTCACATTTAGTACTTTTGAGAACCCTGCAGATGCTAAGAATGCTGCCAAAGACATGGAAAGGTAAGAGTCCCTAGTGATAATATGCTAACTCTATTTTTCAATAAACAGTATGACTAGGTCTTTTAATGACTAAACTTTTGAAGACAGCAGAATGCCATAAGAACCAAAGTGCTTTAACCATCCTCTTCTTTTTGCCATATAATGAAAGTGTAGTTGAAAGAATATAGGAATAAACATTATATAAACTAGTATATGGTAATCCAATCTCCATGTTTGTATTTCAGTATGAGTGTCAATAGGTTTTCAAAGCTTACAAAGAATTTTAAAACTTAGAAGAAATCCTCAGGAAAATGTGAGAAAGAAGTCAATATCTATTAAATTCTATGAATGGAATTATTTCTATTTTATGGAAATAATTCTGTACCATAGAAACACTGTAGATTCTCGACACCTAGATTGACTTACAAGAAATAAATCTTCTGTAGAAAACACTTAGACAGACTCATGAGATGGAAACATTCTTTCCACTCTCTGAAAATACATTCTAGAGAAAGTGTATTTAAATATGACCTTTTCATTAAGAAAGTGTTAAGAAGTTGAAAACAGAAATATCAGGACATCGAAGTTGGATAACAGAACTAACTGGCATTCTTTCCCCATCTTTGTTCTTTTCTCCTAAGAATATATAGTTATCAGAGTGGTTTATGTAACACACATACAAAATTACTGGTTTTCCCAGTGTGTTGGAGAACTTGTTTTGATCCAATCAATGGTCTCTTGTCCTATTGAGTCTTAAATTCAAAGGAATTGTGTTATTACAGCTTTAAACTTTTGGGTAATTCTATGAACTACTGAATTCCTTTACGCTGAAGTCAAGATCATTCCATTCTGGACCCTTTGGAGTTTTTTATGTTTTAACATTAAATGTCTAATAATAATAATTTATCCTTCAAAAACAACTTAGATTTTATAGTTTCTTCCTCATTGTACATAGTAGGTATTTTGTACTCCCTGTACCCTGTATATCACATCTTTGGTGGTTAAATTTTCTTCACTGCATAAATTTTCCTAGTTGTTTTAATTCTGTTACATCTAGCACTTTCTCGTACACAGTAGTCAGTACATTTTTATTCATTCTTATACTTTATATCTGAAGGTGTGGTGGAATATGAGAGTTTATTTTGGTTCATGGCATGGTGTCAGGACTTGAAGTAATTTTGACTATGTAATCTATGATAAAATTTTTTCCACTGGTTTCAAGTAAAAAACAGGTAATTTGTGTTGATGTCATTTCTAATTACTTCATCTCACATATTACATAAAAATAAATATGTTACACGCAAGTAACTATTAACAATGGAAATAAAGGAGGTACTTAGAGTTTTCAGGGGGGATGAATAGTTTAAGAAATTCTGATTAACCTCAAAATACTAGGAAGCAAGCACCCATGTACAAATCTGGGTAAAAATTTTAGGATTAGAAATAACAAAAGTCTCAAAGTAGGAAAAATCAGCTTGGAAGAGATTTAAGATCTTCCACCAAGTAATAAAAGTCATGTAATTTTTAAATAGAGTTCTTAGCAGAACTGTTTTCAAACAACATTACTTTTGCCTATATAAAAGATTAAACTGAAGAAAGTTATTGTGAATTTAATTAGGACATTTAAGCATTTCTGAGAAATAATATGCAGTACTGACTGAGAGTTGTTTTTAGGGGACACGTCTAAGGCCAATAAGAAATAAGAAGGTAGATAACATGGAGGAGACCAACCACGGATCTCATTTAATGAAACAAAGAGTGAATACAGAATTTGAAATCATACAGAGATATTGTATGTAATTATGACCAAAATAAACAACAAACAATACAATATCAATAATATGACTAATCACTTTCAATAGATAACCATTTTTTTCTTTTGAGATACAGTCTCCCTCTGTCATCCAGGCTGGAATGCAGTGGCATGATCTTGGCTAACTGAAAGCTCCACCTCCCAGGTTCAGCCATTCTCTTGCCTGAGCCTCCCCTAGTAGCTGAGACTATAGAAACCTGCCATCCCCACCCAGTTTTTTTTTTTTTTTTCCTCTTTGCATTTTAGTAGAAAGGGGTTTCACCGTGTTAGTCAGGATGGTCTCGAGCTCCTGACCTCATAGTCCACCCACATCGGCCTTAGGATTACAGGCATGAGCCACCATGCCTAGTCAATAACCTTACTTTACTAATGACATATTCTTTCATATACACTTAGCTTTTAAATAAGGGACGTGGATGCAAGATGAAATTATGTATTGTAAAGAACCGATGTGCTACATTGTCTTATAGAATTTGTGATAGGTTAATTTTTCTTGGGATGTTATTTTTTATACTGAAGCCTTTCAAGAAATTTGAATAACAGAATTTGTGTGTATAACTTCATGGAAGGCATGTACTCAGTAAATGTCTCAAGTTTCACCTTGCGAATAACATGGTAAATTCAGGAAAACAAAAACAAACAAACAAACAAAAAAACAAGTTTGTTTCAAAGAAAAGATCTAGAAATGAAATATAGTTTAAAAAAAGTTTGTAAAATGTGTTTAGGTGAAATGTGATCATTTTATTCATAGCATACTTAATACTTTTAGTTTTTGTATGGAAAAAGCAATAAAAGCAGAAGCAGCCACAAAACCATCTTCTCAAAGTGGCGGTACGCAGAGAACACCATCTCCTTCAAGACACAGAAGCTCTTTAGGAAGTCTGAGATAAAAGAGGAAGTAGTGAGGAACAAGACAGTGGCATCACTCAAGTGGAGAACATTGGGTATATTTTAACATATAAAGATGAAATCAAGGAATGAAAGACAGTGTTTGAAGACGTAGAAGTTTCTCAATATATCTACTTTCTATGAAAAGTAATAAAATTCTTGTTAATGAGCAAAATGATGTGTAAGTACTAAAGAATTATTATAAGAATGATTGAACTTATATCTAAAAATTTGTTTCAAAATCTGAAATACTTTGCGTTGAAGTATACAAATTTCAAACTGAATTGAGTTATGTTGCTGATTGTTTGTACTCAACAGGATTGCTGCAGAACTCATTCCATTCCTAATACTTAGAGTTTCTTACTTTGGTGCCCCAAAGTTCATAGAAGTTGCATTGTCAAAATACAATGAAATCACGAAAACCTTCCAACAGGACATTAGCAACTCAGTATTTTAGGACTGATTTCACAGTATTTGTTTTCTGTGAATACACATACACACAGTATACAAATCTATTCCTTTTTCATTTTGATATGGAGATATGCACATTGGCCTGCCACACAGAATCTTTCATTTAAGGAATGTAGAACTTTAATTTCTCCAAAGAGTGTGTAACGCAGGAAAAGTCTAAAAATCACTGCTTCACAAATGAGTATGTAACTTTCTTTGCTGGAGGATGAGTCACTGCAAATGGTATTTATGACAGATTTACTCAATAGGAAAGAGGGGTCAATTTTTACTTAAAAAAAAAAAAGCAAACCATGCATTAAAATATACTTATAAATTGTATTATATATTAGCCAACCTTCAAAAACCTAACATTCATTTGGAGTTTGAAAACCTACACGTATAATTCACTGGAGATGTTTTCTCGGTTGAAATTTCAGTGTATGTTGCATTCTAAAAGAAAGATTTTTGTGTCTTTTTTAGTCTCAGTGATCTTTAGGGTGAAGTTTAATAATACTCTCCCACATGAGAATGTCCCTGTTGATACCTGTGACACCACCAGGGAAATGGAATGTATCCACATTTTTTGTAGATATATAAATGTTTTTTCATTATTTAAAATGGAATTCTTAAAGATTAAAATTGAGCACAGCCTAAGCTGAAAATTACTATTTCATAAAAGACTGTAAGAATTCTAAATTATGTTAACATATTTTACAGATAATATATTTTCTAAGGTGTCACTTTTTGAGTCTGTAATTATTTGATTTCTTTGAGTAGAATTTGGTTTAACATAGATATGTTTTGATGAAGTTTTCTTCATATTAGAATGACATGAGCAGGCATTTATCATTGATCTCCTAATGTTTTTCTTGATCTAGATTATAATTATTTAACTGATAGATTTCTGCTCTCCTCTCTCCACTTATTCCACATCTCTCTCTCTCACACAAATATATAGATTCCTGATTATTTTTGTAGATTTTCTAAATGGATTTTTATTGCTTCAAGTACACATATTTCATATACACTGCATCCTGTAATCTACAAGATGTAGGATTTATAAACATCTAAAATTTAGCCATTTAAGAAACAGTGATGTTTGTCAACTAAGAAGATTTTGTTTAAAACACAGGTAAGGGGGATACACTCTTGATCTCCACATGACTTCTTCTAGGGGAACATTTGGATTTAAAAAAGGTCCACCTTAAAGATTTGGAAGTCCTCTTCTAAAAAAATCTGCTCCTTCAACTGTGCCAGAAGTAATAATGGGATGGGAGGCCAAGGCAAATGCTACCAGAGAGCAAGACTATAGTTTCTGTATGACTGAAAATGAGCTAGTTACCTGAATGCTTAACTTTAAGATTGAGAAACATATTAGAATTGACACATACATGGATACATTTATTGCAATAGGTTTTATTACAGTTTCCATCTCACCAGGCTAATTCAGATTCATGGTGAATAAATACTTGACCTTCTAATTGCAGATCAAAGAAGTGAGGCAAACATTCCATTTGCTTTGTTTGCTAGAGATTCCTCCTGTTTTTTCTTAAAGGTCCTGGCACTATTCTTTGATGGGAGGCTTCTTAATTTAATCAATTCTTCCATTTCCTAGGTCTCTTTGTATTGGACCCCCGGTGTTCCAATCTAAAAATTGCATGTTCAGTTTCTTTGTCAGTTTGGAGTCTTGTTCTCATGAGGTCAGAGTGCACTGGTGAGATGATGGCTCACTACAGCCTCAAATTCCTGAGCTCATGCAATTCTCCTGTTTACGCCTACTGAATTGCTATGACTTGTGGCATGTAACACCACACCTATCCAATTGTGTTTTCTGTACTTTTGTAGAGACAGGATCTCACTACATTGTCATAGCTGACATTAAAGCCCTGGGCTCAAACAGTCCGTCTGCCTCAGTCTTCCATACTGGCTCCAGTGTGAGCCACTGTGCCTGGCCAAACAGTTTCTGTGACTTCAGTAATGCTTATATGCAAGGCTTCTTACTGGTTACGTGAGGACAGTAAGAACTACAAGAGCAATTACAGAAAAGCGGCCACTGGCTTAAAAACTATTAAAAAGGAAAGTATTTGTAAGTCTTCAAGTGTAGACACGGAAGAGTCTAACATTTTTCAGTAAGTGGATATCACAGAAATGCAGAATTGTGAAACACAAGGGGGCTGTGTATTTATCATTAAAATTGTACAGGGAACTTTACACCTTAACACAAGATCCTTAGTGTAGGATTTGAAATTATTTGAGAGAATTTAGAGCTAAGTAACATGAGGTGAGCAGTAGGATAGAACAGAAATAATAATCTTGAGAAAGAGAACAGTAAGATTTCAGACTGGACAGAAAAAAGGAAGACACAAAAGTCAGTTCACAGCAAAGAAGTTTAAGCAGAAACATCAGAACAAATTTAATTCTTACTCAGTCTTGCATCATAATATGGAGGAAATGGAAAAATTCCATTTTCAATTTTACATTTCATATTAGAGGACTGGTAAAGTTAGGTAGTTCACAATACACCAGCTAGCACATTTCCATTAAAAGATTAGTGTGAACACATCATTGGTGAGACTGGCCTCTAAGATATAGCACGTGAAGATTAAAGGAAAAACTTTAACAGATGTTTCTTTGTGTATGTGTGTACATTTTGAGGTCACTCGCCTGGGATGATGTTTCTCTGTGTGTATGTCATAGGGTCACACATCTGGGATGATGCTTCTGTGTATGTGTGTGTGTTGCGGGATCTCACAAACCTGAGACGATGTGTTGTGTGTGTGTTGTGGAGGGGTGATGTTTTGTGTGTTGTGGGGTCTCACACACCTGGGATGATGTTGCTGTGTGTTTTGTGGGGTCACACACCTGAAATGATGTGTGTGTTGTGGAGGGGTGATGTTTTGTGTGTGTGTTGTGGGGTTGCACACATATGGGATGATGTTGCTGTGTTTGTGTGTTGTGGGGTCACACACCTGGGATGCTGTTTCTGTGTATGTGTTTGTATGTTGTGAGGTCACACACCAGAGATGATCTTTGTGTGTGTATTGTGGGGTCTCACACACCTGGGATGATGTTGCTGTGTGTGTCTGTCTGCTGTGGGGTCAAACACCTGTGGTGAAGTTTCTGTGTGTGTTGTGGGATCACACACCTGAGATGATGTTTGTGTGTTGTGTGTGTTGTGGGGTCTCACACACCTGGGGTGATGTTGCTGTGTGTGTTTAGGGGTCACACAACTGGGATGATATTGCTGTGTGTCTGTGTGTTGTGGGGTCACATCTGAGATGATGTTTCTGTATGTGTGTCTTGAGAGTGTGTGTTGCAGGGTCTGCACACATGCGTAATGCTATCTGGAGGTTCTGTTTTGTCCTCTGGGTCCTGGCCTTGTCCCAATCTGATCACAGACTGAGAGGGACTGCGCTGCTGCACCCCGATCCCCATGCCAACTCCAACAGCAGAAGTCCCAGATGTGGTTGCCTGCCCCCAACTCTTTCTGGGGCCCGTTCTGGATTCCAAACCTTCCTCTTCAAATACTTTGCTGTACAAGTCTGTATGTCTTGATCCAATTGCTGTGATTTATATTTTCCATAATTCTCTCTGGTCAGGAATTTTCAGATTTATGGCCCACGTGCACTCTGCTATCCTGTGTTCTGGAGAAGGCAGTCAGCATCTGGCCTGCCTGCTGTCATCTGGGAGTGCACTCTCCTGCACTGCTCTTCCCTGACCAGGACCTGGAGTGCACCCCTCACATGGGAGCCACTCCCGCCTGCCTCCACCTTTTTAGGGGGTGACAATGTCTCTTCTTAGCCCTGCCCTCCTCCCTCACCCCCTACCCAAGGCAAAGTTTCTCTGCCTCCAATGGATTGAGAGCTGGCATGGATAGATGGGGTCTGGGGCTGGGGGTTAGGCCTGCAGATCTTACAGAGACCCAGGGAAGTGGAAAGCAGAGGGGCCATATAGTCTCCAGAAGGGATGAAGCCTGCATTTTAGAGGGAAAACCCGTGGGAATCGTCTGATGTGCATCCAGGCACCATCCTGGCTATAGCAGCAGATGGTATGTGCTGGCCAGTCCTGTTCTCAGCTGGCCAGGATGCTCTGTCCTTGGCAGCCCCTACCTTGCTTTACCCCATGTCTCCCAGGGTCCCCATGTAGAAGCAAATGCACTATGGAGGGGGCTCTGAGGCTTTATTCACAGGCGGCTCTGGGGGATAGAGGCAGCAAGGACAGAGATGGGGGCGGTGCTCCAGAATGGCCTCTCCACCCCAGGATTATCAGGGAACCCTGATGGATTGTGGGGGCTGGAGGTGTGGAGTCCCACGAGTGCTGGAGGGTCTCTGCCTCGAGGGGCTTTTCTGGCCCTCTGCTTCTAGTGCCCACCCATTTTGCCCTTGGCCGGAACCCAATTTTCTTGCTGCTGCAAATGGAAAACAAGTGGTCCTTGAGGGTCAAGGACTCTCGCCGTGCTCCTCCTACTCCCCAACCCTCAGAGGATGGTCAGCCCGATGCCAGGCTGCTCTCAGGGCGCACAACCAGCTTCAATCCAGGCAGTGCACACTCACCTGTCCTTGACTGGCTTGGGTTGTTAGTGTGGCTAGGGGGCGGGCATGTGTGCCTGGGACAACCTCCCTCTGTCCTCCTTTCCTTGCCTGACGTACAACTGCAGACAGATTCCTGAGCTGGGGAAGACTGTCTTGGCAGATAGTGATAATCCTCCCAGACACTTGCCTCAAAAGAGCTCATGTCCCTCTAGGCGGTGGCCTCTGAGTGATGGTGGTCCCAGGAGCCTGCCCCATTTGTTTGAGGCCTTGACATGGCTGTGAGCCAGGAGGAGCTCGGTGCAGGTGAGGGATGGAGGCAGGCGGAGGACAGGAGTGCTTTGGACTGTGAGGCCGGCCCCTTTCAGATGCGCTGCTCAGCTGGACGCAAGGCTGGCAAAAGCTGTGCCCTCCCACACATTCCTGAGCACCCTCAGCACATGCACACATGCACACACACAGGCACATGCACACCACACCCACTGCCTGCCCACAGAGGGGCCTACAAGGACCCCTGACAGCACAACAGGGAGGCTGTGAGGTTACGTGCACCATGGAGGAGCCTGCCCTGGGCACCACAGGGAAACCGGGGACACAGGAGGGAGAAGCATCCCAGAAAACACCCAAACTCCAAGTAGCCCCCAAACACTGCGATCCTTGGGGAAATGGAATGGGCTGTGCAGCTGGGCTGGGTGACAGGATTCCCAGCTTGACATCGTTGGGAGTGCCCTGACTGCAGCCCCGTGCAAGTGGTCAAGTAGCTGTGCCAAGGGATTCCACAGCCTCCAGGGACATGATTTTATGGAAGAGGCATCACCATCCTGAGGAGTCTATGATTTTGTCCAGCATCACAGAGGAGCTCATCATGAAGCCCTAGCTGCTTAATTTCCTGTCCTAGGTCCCACGGAGGGTGGGACATTCTACGGATAACCCATGGCCCAGATTGGCCTCACCAAAGGCCACCCTCGAAGCCCCATCTAGAGGTCCCTTGGCTGCCTTCTCCCTGCAGCCAGGGCCAGAGGGCGTGATGGGCAAGTCCCACTGGGCTCCCTCCTCCTGACTCTGCCATTCCTCAGGGTTCCCATGCATGCAGGAGATGGAGGAGGTTCCAGGTCCTGGCCTCAGGCCTGCACATGCTGGCCAGAGCAGCCTGTCCAAACTAGTCTCGTTCTGTCCTCCTGTCCTCTTCAGGCCTCCACCAGCCCTTGTTAGGGATTGGTTAGAGCAGCTGGTCCCAAGGGCCCTTCTGCCCAGCATGGTGAAAGGACTGCAGGGCTACTTACTACTTCTGGGCCTGGCCGACGTGGCTCCTGAGTGTAGTGATCTGGGAACACTACAACTGGCTGACTGTGATGAACCCAAGGGCCAGGCGTGTGTGCGTTGGGTGAAAGCCCGTCTCCACCACAGGGTGGGCTAGGCTGCTGGGGCCCTATGAGGGCTTCTCGGCTCCCTTACTGCCTTCTGGTTCCTTGTGCAAGGGGACACCATTCTTTGATCCTCTGGTTTGTGCCTAGATTTACTCTCACTGGCTTGTACTCGACTGCACTGCCACACAGAGCAGCCCAGACTTGGCCACTTACCTTCAGTGTGCAGCAGGATGTGGGGCCAGGGGCACAGAGCATGGATGGGGTGAGGGTGCAGGTGAGACTTGTGGACACCTCCTTCCCAACTCTGGCTCCCTTCAACCTTGTCTCTGGGGCAGAGGAAGTGGTGAGGTTTCACTGAATAAGCCCCAAAGGCAGGACCAGGCCCCTGGAGTCCTTCAGCCACTGAGGAACAGGGGCCTTGGCAGCCTGGAAAGCAGTCACGAGGTCCTGCAGGGCCACCCCCTGGGGCTGAGCCCTGCAAAACTTAACCCTCCCCTCAGTTCATCTTCACTGAGGTAGTCAATCTTCAGCGGCTTGCATCTGCAAGAATCTTCTTCATTTTGAGGGTCTTGCCTCTCTTCTGGTTAGCGTGTAGTATATAGGCCCAAAGAGAGGGGCCCGGTCTCTGGAGGGCACTGGGAGCAGCCCACACTGAAGGCTGCCACCATTCTCCCAACAGCAGTACGCACTTTGGCCAGAGAGCTGCTGTAGTTGGCTCCAATGGAAGACAGAGCCTTGTTCTTCAGATCGTCCTCTGCCCTCCTCATGGTGTCCTCCTCCTCCCTTCTGGCCTTTTCCTCCAGTGGAGAGCCTGTCCCCAAGATGCTCAGGGATGGAGGGAGTGCTGTGCTTTCTGGGCAGACTTCAGGGACCCACCCTGGGTTTATAACTGTCTGGAACGAAGCTCCAGATCTTGACCAGGATTGGTTCTCTTGTGCGGGTTCTGCAGGGTGTGGGAGCCTTAGTCAGTGGTTCTGATCATTGGCCAATGACAACAGGAAACCAGGAGGAGGAAGGCCTCAGCTCCCTGCATTTCTCTGGGCCTGGGTCTCATTCGCTAATGAGGCAAGAGTGACAATGCTGCACTCCTCACTGCCAGTCTGTTCTGGCATTCCCTCTCTCTGCACGAATCCTCTGCTGCTCTGTTCTCTCTGCACGGCCCTTCTGCAGTCAGAGAAAGGGGTCTGGTCGGCCTTCTCCCCAGCTCCTCCAAGGGTGACCACCAGTCCCTGCTGCAACCTGATAACTGCCCCACTTATGATTCTCAAGGATCCTTAACAGTGATCAGCTCCTCTTCCTCCTTCTTCTGGGCTTGGATGGATGGATGAATGGGTGAGTGGATATGTGGCTGGTTGGATGGAAGTAAGGATGGATGGATGGGTGGATGAATGGGTGAATGAGTGAATGGGTGTGTGATTGCATGAGTGAGTAGATAATGGATGGATGGGTGGGTGGTTATATGGGTGAGTGGATAATGGATGGATGAATGAATGGATGGATGAGCAGGCGAGTGGATAAGTGAGTGAGGAGGATGGAGATCGATGGGTAGGGGTGGGTGGGTGGGTGGATGGATGAATGGATAGTTGGGTGATGGGTGAGTGTACTGATGGGTAGATGAATGGGTAGGCGTTACATGGGGGATGGATGCATGGATAGAAGGATGGAGAAGGGAATAGAGATGTTTGTTTTCAGAGGGGTTCCTCTGGTCCAGGAACAGATTACTTAGAATTGCCCAGAGCCAGGAGTCCCCAGCTCTGGGTGTTTGGGAGGAAGTCACCTTCTGAGGCCTAGCCTGGAGCCCAAAACCTGGAGTGTGGGGAAATTTTGGCCATGTTGACCAGAGTCCTGTAGACTTACAAAGAAGTCCACCTTCTCCTTTTTCGGGATAAGGTTTTGCTTTTCTGAACTGTGCGTATTCAAGAGGCAGGCAGGGTTTGACATGAAGCCTTCAGAAAATAGTGCCTCTGAGGAGCTGAGGGAATGGCAAAGTGAGGACCAGAACATCAAAGGTTGGGGCCTGCTCCTCAAAAGGGCTTCCCACTCAGTGAGGGCTGCAGGGCTGAGTGTCAGGCCCCAGTGCAGGACCTGGGATAGGAGGAAGAGGGAGAGAGGGAGGACGTCCCCAGGCTGTCTGCTATTTCACAGTTGTTAATTCATTCACCCATCTATTCATTCCTATGCTTTCACTCTCACTTTCTTCCTACCTCCTTCTCTTCCATCATTCTTCCCTGTCCATCCATTCATCCACCCATCAAATCACCTAACCATCCAGTCATTTATCCCTCCATTTCATCCGTCCCTCCTGTCATCCATCCATCACTCATCTATACATCCATTCTTCCATCCATTCACTCACCTGTACATCCATCTGTCCATCCATCCATCCATCCATCCATCCGCCCACTTATATACATCTATCCATCCATCCTTCATCCATCCATCTACCCATCCACACATCCATCCATCCCTCCTCCCCCACCCTTCACCCATACCTTCCTCCCTCCCTCCATCCCTCCATCAATCCACACATCCACTCATCCATCCACCCACCCACCCACCTACCCATTGACTCATTCATCCCTTCCTCCATCCATCCCTATGTCCAAACATTCATCCATCCTGTCACCCATTCATCTACCCACCCATTTACCCACACCCTTCACCCATTCATCCACCCACCCATCTACCCATCCACTCATTCTTCCCTCCCCTCATCCATCAACCTATCCATTCACTCACATACCTATCTATCCATCCATCCTTTCATCCATCCATTCATCTAACCATCCACACCTACCCCTCCATTCATCCATTCACCTATCCATTCATGCTCCCCCGTCCATCCACTCATCTATCCTTTCATCTATGCAACTACCTACCCATCCATGAGTCCATCCATTCATCTATCCATCCATCCATCCATCCATTTATCCACTTATCCATTCCATCCAATCACGTACCCATCCCTTCATTAATCAAACCTTCCTTCTATGCATCCATACACCCACCCACCCATCCATCTACCCATCCACTCACTCATCTATCTCTCCCTCTGTCCATTCATCAGACCATCCCTTCATCGTTCCATCCATCCACTCATCTACCATCCACTCATGTATCCCTCTATTCATCCATCCATCCATCCATCCATCCCGCCAGCCATCCAGCCATCCTCTCACCCACTCATTCATTCACCCATCTATTCACCCATTCATCTATCCATCTATCAATCTATCCACCCATCTGCTTACCCATTCATTCATACATCCCTCTACCCATTTATCCATCCCATTTATCCACTCCCCATCCCTTTACACACTCACCCACCACCATCCACTCACCCACCCACCCATCCATTCACCCACCTATCCTCCACTCATCCAATCATTCATCTATTCATCTATCCATTGACTACCCACTTACCATCCATCCATCCTCCTCCATCCACCCACCCACCCACCCACCCACCCATCCACCCATTTGTCTGTATACAAAACCTTCACTGAGCACATACTGGGGCTGTTGGGGAGACCCCGAGGTGGATATTGCCTCAATGGGTGCACAATCAGGGCATGGAAATTTATATTGGGGTAGTCATGGTGGAGATAGGATATCACAGACATTCTGGAAAAGGAAACCTGGACCCCACCTATTGTGTGTGCCCTGACTTAGACCATCACAGAATTTATGTGCTGGAGTCTTACACTGCAAGGCCATGAGACAGTCAGACTGCCTGAACCCAGAGGCCACAGTATGCTGTGTGGTATGGGAATGGGCTGGTCACTGACCCAGTCTTTCCATCCTGGCCAGCCCTGCCCGCTTAGTGAGTACAAGACAGCCAGCACACGGAAATACACAGGGACCTTTATTACACAAAATGGGGGAGTGAGGGGTGGCAAGCAGACTTCAAGGGGGAGGCAGCATCGAGCATCCTGCATGACCATTGTCAGCCCTTGACCTGCAGTTTCCCCTTTGATTTGGGAGGTGACCTGCCTTCTCTGCACAGGCTATGCCTCAAACTCCTAATGTCCTAGAAGGCACTTGGCCTCTCCAGGGGTAATTTCCTTTGGCCAGTGATCAGGTGTTTCTTACCTCCTCCAAGTAATGAGAAGCAGAGAGGTTGGGGGGTGAGGGAACAGTTCGGGGGTCAGAGAGTGGAAGGGCAGGGAGGCTAAAAGGTCCAGGAGCAAAAGGAGGTGGTAGTGGGGTGCATCAAACAGGCAATGGTAGGCCATGCTGCCCCAGGAAGGAGCTTCTTAGCCAGGGCAGGGTGCAGCATCTGGCCAGAATCTCCCCTGGGTACATGGAGGGTGCCACACGGCTGGAATTCCAGACCCAGGAAGCTGGAACATAAGCATGAGGTGCAGAGGGCATTAGGCTGGGGTCCAGAGAGGGCCACAGACCTGCCTCCCGTAACCCCACAGAGTCTGCTCCCTGCACCTCTCTTTGCTGGCCTCCCTGCCCTGACCACACCCCATCTCCACCACGGGACAAGATGCCCTGCCTCAGAGGTCTGCTTCCAGAATCAGCACTTGTGCTCTGGGTCTGGACCTCTGGCTAGAAACCTGACTCCAGGTAGGGGGAAGGCAGCCTGCCTGCCAAGCAGCCTGTCTACCCCAGGAGCTAGAACTGAGGTTCTCATGGTTCCTGCAGTCCCGGCGTCCAAAGCAGGCTGGCAGCTAAGAGCGAGGCCTTGGCGGGCTCTTTGTCCCCACCCCTCCAGCAGCTCTGTTCGTGCCTTGGCAGAGCCAGCCCCACCAGCAGCAGCCCCTAAGTCTCCCTCCTTCCCCAAACCAGGCAGTCTCTGGCTTGGACAGATGCTATTTGTCAATGTCCTTGCAAACATGTGGTGCCCACAAACCAGGGTGAGCAGTTTCAAGAGACCACCCCAGCCAGGAGGTCTGTGGGAATATCCCATTTAGCATAGCTCAGCAAAAATTGCTCACCTTCAGACCAATCTGCCTCTGATGATGCAGCCTCAGCTTTCTTGAGTGTCTTGGCCACCACTCCTCACCACTGGCTCACAGTGGACGCACCTGTGGTCGGGCCAGTGACACTGGGGTGCCCCTCACGTGTCTCCATGCAGCCGCTCTTCCAGTCCTGGCAGTGGCCAGCCTGCTAGGGCATGCCTCTGACTTGGGGCTCACCTGCGTCTCCCACCCCAGTCCACATGACATTGCGGCCTGACCCTGGCCGTATACTTAAGCCTGCTTTCTGCCAGGTTGGCATGGAAGACAGAGATCCAGAGAGAGGTTCTAGTTCTGTCACTAGAGGGACTCGGCCTCTGTAACCTCATTTCTACACTTGGGTTGATGGTGGCATCACCCCAAAGTCCCCGAGGCACAGTGGAGGTCATAATGTCCCAGGCAGGTTCTGGGTGCTCAGAAAGCAGAATGGTCAGATCTTCATACCCCTGGTCCAGGTTCTCCCTGGACCAAGGAGACACAGGTCTCCCACCTTGGGAGGGAAGAGGGCTGGCCTGACCACTGTCCCTCTCATCCCGGACACAGCCATGCTCATATCAGACATGTCAATGGCACTTGAGGTGCGTGGCCCGAGCCGCCAGGGAAATCCAGGCCCCTACTACCCCTGCTGCCCAAGCCAGGGAAGGACAGCCTGCATCTACAGAAGCTCCTGAGGAAGGTGCTTCTGTCCAGAAGATGACAGGGGGTATGCACCTCGCCCCACCCAGGGCCTTCTGCACATCCCTGTCCCCCTTGAGAGAGGCCTGCCACGACCAGGAGGTCACAGCCCTGCACATTTTTGAGGGCCCGCACGCTGCCGAAGTCCCACATTCTCCTGAAGCCACATGCCTCAACGTGGCTCTGCATAAGATGGCTGCCCTACCCCACTCCCTGCACATCCCCATCATCCACCACATGGTGTCACCACTGCAGAAGTCCATGTTCCCCTTCAGACTCACCCAGAACAAGATTCTAGCTGCTCACTTCATGGCCAAGGGGCTGCAAGTTGTAGCCCCCACCCCGAACCTGTCCAGCCCCTTAGTGGCTTCATCCTTGTCTCAGCCCTCTTGGCTAGGGGTACCCACATCACCCAGGTACACATCCAATGGGTACCATCCCCACACGATGGGACCCCTGAGCCCTCCAGGACACTTGCAGAAGGGGGATCCAACAGCCAGAATGGAGATGTCCCCGACCATGTCCCCTCAGGGACCAGCCCCTGATCTCAGTGGCTCACATCTGTGCACTGCCCACCACAGCCCAGGCTGCCAGTCACTGGCCTGAGAAACCCACTGTACTATGACTGCCACCTGGCTTCCAGACCTCAGCGCCCAGAGAGACTAGTGTCAAGGGCATGGTGCCTATAGCTCCGACTTGCCACATGCTGGAGCCCTCACTGCACAGTCTGGTCCTCATGGAACCTTGCGGAGAGCACCTGGAAGAAATCCCAATGGGTGGCCCCACTGCTGAGGCCGAGCAAGTGTCCAGTCCTGCCTGGGTCTCATCCCCTGGCCTAGCATCAGGCCCTTACCTGTGTTCTGTCCCCACAGTTGCATCCAAGCCCTGACTCAGCGGCTGGACATGGCTCAAGAAACAGCTGCTGGAGGAGGCCCTGGAGCCTCTGTGCTTGGGGTTGCAGCAGAGCCTGGAGCCAGAAGTGCCCACCCCCTTCGAGCAGAAGGTGCCCACTCCTGCCACATGCTGGGCCCTGCCTCCTGGGCCTCCAGGATGGGGGATGCCGTGCTGTGACGCATGTTGGTGGCAGAGACCCAAGAGTGCCTGGTGGGGCCCAGTAGTAGGGAGCACACCACAGCTGGACTCACTTGCCTGCCCTCCCTGTACCAGCGTGGCTTCAATGCTGTGAACATGCAGGAGGCCACCCAGCCCCTTCCCACAGTCCACTCCATCCTGGAGCTGAAGAACTTCAACTGCACAGTGACCAGCCAGAATGGCTCCAGGGCCCAGGACCATGGGGTGGACAGAAGAGAGGCCTGAGACTCCAGCTGGGAGCCCACAGTCACTGCAGAGGATGCCCCAGGGCCCACGGGGAAGGGGTGCAGGGCAGCCTGGGAAGGGCAAAAGGGGTGTTAGGATGTGGTCAGGTGAATGGGGATGAGCAGGAGAACTGGACCCCCTGGGCTGCATTAGTGTAAGGGGAACAGAGAATGGGTCTGCGTTGGGATGTGGGACAGAGGCCTTTGGATGAAAACTTTAGGTAATATGGCAGATAATTGCACCTACTGACTTAGCCCAGGCTCCTCAGGGTACTGGGCCTCTCATCACTCCTCCCTTCTGCTGTCAAAGATTGGGAGCAGAAATCTGCTTGCTGAGGCATGGGCATGGTCAGACTGGCTTGACCACTGGTGTCAGGAGCAGAGTCAGCAGTTTTGCTGCCTGTGCTTCCTAATGGCAGAGCCAGACCCTGGGACTGGGGTGCAGAGGGTAGCCTCTAGTAAGAGTGGGACTTGGCACTGATACAAGTTCTCAGGGACAGGCAGGGAGGGGTTCATCATGGGGTGGAGGAAGGCCCACTGTGACCCATCTCACTGCCCACCTCTGCTTCCCCACCTGGGCTGACAGCCTGAGGGGGCAGAACTCGAGGTTTTGACTGGTGGTAGAGAGAGGGTCTCAGCATTGGCCATGCCAAGGGTTTGATAGCTGATGAGGAGGAAGCCCTCAGTCCCAACTCTGAGAGAACAGGTTGGCCAAGCAAGGCCGAGAAGGGGCTGTGGTCCCAGCAGGGACAGTGGAGGGACCAGTCGGCAGTCAGCCAGGCTCTGGTGGGGGTCGCCAATGACAGGAGTGAGACAAGAGGTACCAGTAAAAGCCTCAGCTGCAGCTTGAGGGTCAGAATTTAGCAGGGAAAGATGGTAGGAGGCCTGCTGCCCCACTCTGGGGTGTGATGGTACTTGAAATGGAGCCTCAGGCCAGGTATTAACAAATGTGTGTCTAACCATGGCAGAAGTGTTGCTGCTGTCGGCAGCATGAGATGGGGAGGGCATCAAGACTCCTGAATGCATCTGGGACAGGGAGTAGGACCTAAGTTCCTGTCCCTCTATGGACCCCCAGCACACAGATGGGCAGGGACCCGGGATCCATGCTATCCACTTCCTTCAATGCTAGCCCTTTGGTGGCCAGGCTGACTCTCACTTCCCTCGTGAGCCCTGCTGGGGCTTTTGGGAGTCCCAGATGGGAGCCTTGATCTTCTCTGGTGGAGCAGTGGCTGAGCTGGGCTGACTCTGGTGAAATGAGCAGATTCTGAATCTGATGTCACGATAGGGAGGTGGAATCTGTGCAAGGCTGGGAGACTGAGCTGGTCTGGGTTCTAAGAAACTTGGGGCCCACCTTGCAGACTGCAACAGGGCTCCAGGTCACCAAGATCCCAGCACAGTGCACGTGTGTACACCTCATCCCACTCTGTGGGTTGCTGGGGACTCATCAAGATGGGAGGTCTAGGGTGCCAGGCCCCCTTCCACAAGCACCTCCTCATACTTCCCATGCCCGGTGGCCACAAACATATCTCTTCCCAAATGGGGTGCTCTGTTGGGGAAGGAGACCAAGATTGAAAGTGGGAGCAGCAGAAAGGAGATGATACTGTCTCTACCTCTGGGAAGCCCTTCTAGAAGCAAAGAGGGCAGCCCCTCTTTGCCCTTCCCTGCTGTACTCACCCTGATTGCACCAACCACATTTAAGCTCTACCTTGTTGATGAGGCCTTGGAGCCTCCCTTCTGCTCTCAGAGGCTTTTCTTTTTTTTTTTTTTTTTTTTGAGACGGAGTCTCGTTCTGTCGCCCAGGCTGGAGTGCAGTGGCCGGATCTCAGCTCACTGCAAGCTCCGCCTCCCGGTTCACACCATTCTCCTGCTCAGCCTCCCGAGTAGCTTGGACTACAGGCGCCCGCCATCTCGCCCAGCTAGTTTTTTGTATTTTTCAGTAGAGATGGGGTTTCACCATGTTAGCCAGGATGGTCTCGATCTCCTGACCTCGTGATCCACCTGTCTCGGCCTCCCAAAGTGCTGGGATTAGAGACTTGAGCCACCACGCCCAGCCTCAGAGGCTTTTCTTGCTCATGTCTCCAGCCAAAATATCCTGCGGGCAGCAGAAGGATAATCACAAGTGCGACTCCTGCATCTCAGGGTTAGAAGCCCTGGCCATTCTCTCTTGCTTTGCTTACCTGGCCAGTGAGCCTGGACCTGCCTACCTAATCTTTTCTGTGCAATCCCAGTGAAAGATGCAGGGAAAGGAATAAAGGTGAGATTCAACTCCACTTGGCCAACACAGCTTTGACATGAGCAAGGGTGAACCCAACATACTGCAATGCCTCAGTGTTCTGTCTGCCACATCCTGGACAGCCCCCACGTTTGCCTTAACAAGGAAAACAGGCCTGCTGCTAAATTCCCAGATGCTGGCTCTGCAGCCCAGCGTGCCTCTGGAAAGAACGTTTACCTGCAGGGCAGAGTCTTGGCTGCAGACTGAGTCTGCACCTCACTGTCTCCTACTGACTCTTGGTGCTGGCCATGGCCATGCGGGGCAGCTCTATGGAGGCCTGGCAAGGGGGACCGGCAGCGGCTGCAGAGGAGGCAAACTGTCAGGATTACTTTGGTGGATGGCCACATGGACATCATGTGACTCACACTGGGCAACCCTCTGTTCTGTCTTTGTATTTTCCCTGGGAGCACTTTCCCAATGCAGCCCTAGCATGGGATCACTGAAAAAGATGTGCCTCCTCCCTCCAATGCAATTGTGAGACACCTCCCTGTACTGAAGAAGCACTTAGGAGATTATGGCGCACAGGACAGATGTGGGTCTTGCCTCCATGGTGCTCATGGGGTAAAGCTGGGGGGAATGGGTTGCGATGGAGGGGCATTGAATTGATGGATGGAGGACAGTGGGTTAAATGCAAAGTATTGGTTGGATGAGGAGCATTGATTAGATGGAGTAGCACTGGTTGTATAGAAAGGCGCTGATAGATGAAGGAATATTGATTGGATAGAAAGCTATTGATTATATAAGGGAGTATTTGTTAGATGGAGTGGCTTTGATTGAATGAAGTAGGATTCGTTGGATACAGACATACTGTTCAGTGAAGGGGCACCTGATTGCATGTACGACATGATTGGATGAAGGAGTATTGGTGGATGGAGGGGCACTGGTAGGATGGAAAGGTATAGACTGGTGGAGAGGAGTGAATAAATGAAGAGTACTGATTGCACAGAGAAGTATTGGTTGGATGGAGGAAATGATAAAGATACAGGAGCATTGATAGGATGCAGGATTACTGGTTGGATGGAGAGACATTAATTTGATAGAAGATATTGGTTGGATAAAAGGGTGTTGGTTGGATAGAGGAACTTGGATTGGATGGAGAAGTACTGGTTGAATGGAGGAGAATTGGTTGGTTGAAGGGGTAATAACTGACATCAGAAGAACTGGTTGAATGGAAGACTGTTGATTGGGTGAAGAGGGAATGTATGGATCAGGATCATTAATTGCACAGAAAAGCACTGATTGGATGAAGGAATATGTTAAGATAGAGTACTGCTTGTTGGGTAAGTGAGTACTGGGTGGATGGTAGGGCACTGGGTAGATAAGGGGCACTGATTTAGTTGAGAGTATTGTTGGATGGAAGGATACTAGTTATATGGAGATGTCCTGATTAGAAAAGAAGTATTTTGTGTTGAACAGAAGGGCACTGATCGGAAGCAGAGGCATTAACTAAGTGAAACTATTTGGTTAGATGGAGGCATATTGGCTGGATGGAGGGAAATTGGTAGAAGATCACTGATGAATGGGAAGGCATGATTGGATGGAGGGGCACTGACTGGATGAAGTTGTTTTGGTTGGCTGGAGGAATATTGGTTGGATGAAGGGGAACTGATTGAATGGGGCACACTGAATGAATAGAAGTATTGTTTGGATGAAGGTTTTATTGGTTGGATTGAAGGAAGCTGATGGATGAAGGAATATTGGTTGGATGTAGGGACACTGAATGTAGGAGTATTGATTAAATGAAGGAGCAATGATTAGATAGAGGTACTATTGAATGGAGGTTTGTTGATTCCATGGAGTGCCATTAATGGATAGATGATTATTGGTTGGATGGAGGGCTATTGGTCAGATGGAGAAGCATTGATGGATGGAGGAGAATTGATTGATTGGAGGGACAGTGACTGGATGAACGGGCGATGCAGAAGCACTGATTGGATGGAGTAGTATTGGATGGATGGAGAAATCTTGATTGGATGGAGGGACAGTGATTGGATTAAGGAGTACTGGTTGGATAAAGGGGCACTGGTTGACTGAAGGAATACTGGCTGGATATAGGAGCACTGACAAGATGAAAGGGCATTGACTGGATGCAGGAGCAGTGATTGCATGGTGGAGTATTGTTCTGATAGGGGGCATTGATTGAATAGAGGAACACTGAATATTGTGGAGTTTTGGTTGTATAAAGGAATATTAATTGGGTGCAGCAGCATTGATAGGATGGGAGACTATTGGTTGGATGGAGTAGCATTGACTGAACGGGGGGGCACTGAATACATGGAGGGACATTGATTAGATGGGGGAGCACTGGTTGGGCAGAGGGGCACTGATTGGATGGAGAAGTATTGGCTGGATAGAGTGTTGGCTGAATAAAGTGGCTTTGATTGGATGGAAGGGCACTGGTTGGATGAAGGAATGGTGCTAGAATAGAGGAGGGACCTTCCAGGAGAGGGGAGCCAGTCACACCTCGATGGCCTGGGTGTATTCTTCAGCTGCTGGTGAATCTTAGAGATGTGCAAGTCTGGCTGGCACTTCTTCACACTGTTATTAGAGGGTAGAAGATGAGTCAGGCCCCGTGTCTCCCACAAGGCTTCTCCCAGCCTGCCCAAACCTCTCCCAAGCCTCGCTTGGTCTCTTGATCTTCCCCGTGACTCCTCTCCAACCCCACTTAGGGAAATCTACTCTCTGAGCTCAGAGAGCAGACAGACAGAGACAAACAGCCTCTTTTCTGTGGAGCATTTAGGGACTCAGTCCTGCCAATGAGTTGCAGAGGTTGGAGACAGGCACAGGCCTGCAGCAGCCAAGGCAAGCCCCATCCTCCATCCCCCCACCACTCCACCCACCAATCCAACCCCCAACCCTTCTATCATGGGGGTTTGCTGAGCACCAGGCAATGGAGAAATAGCAGATAAAAGCTGGGCCTGGGCCTGCTCTTCCTGTGGCTGGTATGTGGCATTGGCCTTTTGGGTATTAGTCCAAGAGAGGGGAGAAGATAGCGTGCTTGACAGCTTGACCTACTTTGGTGGTGGGGCTCATGGGAGGCAAACTCTGTTCGATGGTCCCCGCCAGACTAAGGGCTGGGTATCCTGGGCTGCTAATATTTCTGGTCTTAAAAACAAACAAACAAATAGACATCCCAAATGATCCCCTGCTTGAACGCCTCCTGCCTCACCCAGTACCTGTGGGAACAAATGCTGTCCCCTCCATAAGCCTCAGGTTCTCTATGGCCCTGATGTACTCTAGTTCTAGAGCTGGTGATGAGGGACTGAGGAGCTTGGGGAATTGTCTCCGGATCTTGCAAGAAGGTTAGAGCCTTGCCCTCTCTAAGAATGTGGGCCCAGAAGGGGCTGCAAGGTTTAGGGTGTGGGGTGCTGACCCACTCTGGCCTAGTCCCACAGGGCCCACAAAGTGGTACAGACAGCAAATGCGGACTCATCCCTGGGGTGGGGGTGCACCCAGACCCTCTGAGGCTCCAGAGCCATAGATGTAAAAATTGACAGAAAAGTGAATCAGGAAGTGGGAGAAACGTGGGGGACTCATCTCAGAAACCCACTTCAGAATGACACCTTGACTATGTCCAAAATAGCTTGCTATGCAGGGGACCCTGCTCCCCTTTGGGGCAGAATTCGGCGGATCTTGTCCTCATTGTACCTGCTTGTCAGCACTTCATGGATTTGTTTTTTTTAACACTTCCAGAGGCATCACAGAAACACCTCAAAGGTGTGAGTCCACTCTCACACAGCCATTGTGCAAAGAGCTAACAGCTACGTATCAATGTGATGGCTACAACCAAAACCAGCATGGGGACCAAAGCCAGCAAACACAGGGTTTCAGGCCTGGGCTGATTTTCTCTAGGCCGAAAGCCTGAGAGTACACAGCACCACTGGGAGCTCCAGGGAGTCACCCAGGCCCTCCCTTCTGGGGACCAAGGTCCCTCACACAACCCATCCACACATTCTGTCCACTTGCTTCCCTGTGTCTCCCATGCTCTTTTTCGGAGCTGTCCACTACTACGACTGTCCACTCCTCCCTGGGCCTGTGCTAGTGTCCCTGCAGCCTTCCTATCCCTGGATGTGCTGGCCCAGAGACAAGAGCCATGTCCCTGGCACTGCAACACCCCCTTGCTTCCCATCTGGGAAAACTAGCCCTCTCTGCTGGGCTTTCACTCGGCAGAGTCTCCACCTGGCTACTGTGAGCACATTCCTGGAGCACCTCACATAGGACAGGAGGGGCCATGGGCCTATGGCAGTCGCACAATCATAAAAGCCAAGGCTTCCTGGGCTTTGCCGACAAAAGCTGGGGTGTGGATTCTCATTACCAGCTGTGCCTGCTGCCGTTCCTCTTCAACAAATCCTTAGTATCATGAGCTCCTCTCACTGATCCCTTTCCCCATCTGCTCTCAACTCTGTACTGTGGCATGGCCTCTGCACCTTGGGCTATGGCTGCATTCTCGGAGTCTTAGGAAGCCAGAGACAGAGCCCAGGGCCTGACTCAGCACTCTCCTGGTTCACTCCAGGCTTTGTGGCCAGCTTAGTGCTCTACTGCTCCCACCCTCCCCAGCAGGGCTGTAGAGAAGCTGAACGACCAGCAGAACAAGGAGGCCTCTGGACACAAAAATCACCAAAGAGCAAGCACGGCCAGTGCAGATGCCTGGGCTCCCCACTGAACAGCTCAAGACAGATCCACTGGAAAACTGAGGCGCTGGAGGAGGTGCTGACCCCGCCAGGAGCATGTGCACACGAATACATATGGGCTCGCACATGGGCACACATGAAAACAGGCATGCACATGCATACAGGCACACATGGGCACACAGGAACACAGGTATGTAACACACTGGGCACACATGCATATGGGCCGTCACACAGGCACATGCACATAGGCACAGACATGCATACAGGCATGTGCATGCAGGTAAACACATACACAGGAACACACATGGGCACACACACAACCACACAAATACATGGGCACATACATGGGCACACAGATGGACATACACACATGGGCATATACAGAGGCATACACAGACACATAAGCACACACACAAGCATACACATATGGGCACACATATACACAGGAACACACATGGGCACAAACGGGTACACAAAAGCACATACACAGGCATATGTGTGCCTATGCCCATGGGCACACACATGCACACACACAGGCACATGCACATGGGCACACACATGCACATGGGCATGTGCACATGGGCATATAAATACACAGGCACATACAGGCACACACACACCACACATACATGGACACACACACAGGCATACACACATGGGTGCACATATACACAGGCAAACACATGGGTACACACACAATCACACACAGGAACACACCCAGGCACACACGGGGCACACACAGGCACAAACAGGCACACACATGGGCATACACACATGGACACACATGCATGCAGAGGGGCACACACACAGACACACACATGGGCACATGCACATGGATACACGGGTATGTGCACACAGGCACACATACACATGGGCACACACACATGGGCACACACTCTGGCATAGGTACGTGCATACAGTACATGCACTCCTGCTCTGTAGCCTCAGACCCTACCTGCACTTGGGAAGACTTCCCTGCCTTCTGCTCACTTTTAGGGCTCCCTTTGGTGTTTACTACAAGCAATGGAGTTTCTTCCTGTGCCTTTGTGGCCCTGAGAGGAACCACTGTCTCTCTTCTGTATCCAGGTGTCAGAAGACCTACAGGTGAGCAGCCCCATACCTCACCCAGGGCTGGACACGCACCAGGTGCATCTCCATGCATGTGGGACCCAAGAGTGAAGCTCTCCAATCAGCCCTGTGGGCCTGACCCACAGGTCGAAGGGAGGTGGTACATGGGAGCCTGTGCTCTGCCCCTGCTGCCCTTTACCTGGATGGCTTGCAGGTGCTAGAGTGGGTCCCAGTGCAAAGCCTGGAGGTGCAGGAGCCAGGGACACCCTGCTGGGCTGCTCCAGGCTGCCAATGGAGGGTTGACTGTAGGAGATGCTGCGGGCTTGTACCTGTGTCAGAGTTCCTTCTGCTCCCCATTGGCGCTGGCAGTGAAGGGCTGATTACGCTTGCTGGCTCATTCCTTTACCTCCTTCCCACCATCGCCATGCTCCAGGTTTTGGGGTTTTGGTTAGAAAACTTCATCTTTATTCTAGAAAAGAAAGGGAATGCTTTCAGTTGTGGTTCCCAAATTAATTCTCAAGCTCTCAAGATTTTGTTTCATGTGCCAGAGAAGCAAATTTATTTGAGCAATGAACACCTTCCTCCACCCCAGGGCATGGCTGTGTAAGGCTGGCCACCGACTGCAGAACCTTCACCCAGAAGCCTGGGGCCGGGCTGTGGCTCAGTCCCGACTCTGGCCCATTTCTCCGCCTGCTCACTGGAGGGATGCTCAGTACTCTGGGGTGTGTGGAGAAAGCAGAGGAGACAGACACGTGCTACCTCCCACTCCACTCCCTGCCTTCCGGAGGTACTGAACAATGAGGAAAACAAGAGCTTTGCTTTCTCAAAAGAGAGGTGTTGCCACGCATAGCCATATTCCCATCAGGCCTCACTGTGGAGTGAGGTTTGCAGGGCCTCCTGGGGTGCCTGTCTTCCCCAGGTGAGAGGCAGGGCATGGCTCCCTCCCACCCTCAGTTCTGAGTTCTGGCCAAGCACTTACTCTGCCTATCTCACACTGGCTGTGCTGCAGTTTTTTTGCCTTTTCCCTTCTGAACATGGACTTTTCCACTATTCTAGAGGCCACTGTGCAGCCCCCAGCCCCATCTCTGCCTTCCTGGAGAGGTGGGAGGAGCCCCTGCAGGGTAGCACAGTTCCTTGAAGGCCTGAGTGCAGAGCCCAACCACCAGGCAAGAGGCAGGGCAGGGACTGTGAAGTCCCAACTCCAGCCCCAGTACCAAGGTTGGCATTGAGCAAGCATCTGCCTCAGTGGCATAATCCACTGGCTAAAAGATGTGCCCTGGGGATGGGGGAGGGAGCTGGTGTGACACACACGGTAGGGATGTGGGGTTTCTGTAAGTTCTGCAGTCTCCTGAACTGTAGATGGGTACATGTACATGGTACAATTCAGAGTTATAGAGGGAGAGGGAGAGGGTGGGGGAGCCCAAACCCAAACCTGGGCTGGGGAGCATGCAATAGTGGGAGCACCGACACAGACTCAGCCACCGCCAGAGCTGTCACAACAGGCTCCTCTCATAGAATAGACACCAGTACCAGGAGGACCCCCAGCCCCCAGCTGACCTAGGTTAGGCTGCTCAGTGGAGTCTTACAAATTCTAGTCAGCACCAGAACTGGACAGGTATAGCAGCCCCACTCCCTGGCCGTCCCAGTACATGTCACAGTTGAAGGTCTGGAAATGGCAACTTCCCTTACACGGGGCAACAGCCATGGAAAGGCACAGCCAAATGGCACAGCCACAGAGAAGATGCCAGGGCAGTGCCTACCTATGCCAGCCAAGCATGTCGCACAGAGATCCTGCGTGCAGCGACCACCCACAACAGCCAAGCACATCACACACAGAAGTCCTGGGTGCTACACCTTGTGCCATAGGGGACAGCACAGTCCCCAGAAGTATACTGCCCCCTTCTCTATCAGTAAGCCTTCTTTCTGGAACTGTCCCTAGGTAAGCTGTTGGTAAATACCACGAGTGGTCAGTGGTCCCTTCAGAGCACTGGAGGTCTCAGCTGCTCCAGGGCTGAGACAAACAACTGTTCCTGGGAGAAAGCCAAGCACCCCAGCCACAGTCCTGTCTCCTGGGACCCAGATGCATCTTCAGCTAAACTGGTCAACCCTGCACCCACCAAGCCTGGCAGTTAATCAGAGACATCCCTGAGTGGCCACAGGAGAGCTTTCCAGAACATGCTGCAAGCTCAGAGTGCAACTGGAGTCAAAGAGAAGCTAGTAAGCAGATTGGAGCCATGGCAGTGTGCCCATCTCTCCAGTGAGACACGGTAAGGTGGAGGAGGGTGCCAGACGGACCTCTGGGTAGATGGGATATCAGAAGCATAACACCCACCCCAGCAGTGCAGGTCCCTCCAGCCCTGCTCAGGAGTGTTAACACCCATTCCAGCAGTGGCAGTTTCCTCCCACACCTAGGGTGCATAAAACCCACCCCACCAGTGCAGGTCCCTCCAGCCCTCAGCCTGGGTGCCCAGATGCAGCTCATCCACCACCTGGCTGCAGCTGCACTGAGTTTTTCTATTGCCCTCTCTGCGTGCAGTCCCCACCTGGAATGAAAGAGGCATCCTCCATGGGGCCAGTGAATGCCAGGAAAGAATGGCACACACCAGGAAGAAGCTCCAATCTTAAATCCCTTCCTCCAAGAACACTGTGGCCCAGGGGTTGAGTTCTACCAAACATTTGAAGAGTCTACCATAACTCTAATTTCAGAACCTGATGAGGATATTCTATGAAAACAAAATTATAAAAACCAACATACCTTATGAATACAGACAGGATGTATAAAAAAAGATCACACAAATGATAGGACTAAGAATAGATTGGAGAATGCAAGAAATTAAAAGAGCAACGTATTTCACCACATTAAGAAAATAAAGGAAAGAAAATCATGTGCTCATTTCAACAGCTCCAGAAAAGGCCTGTGATAAAATTCCAAACTGTTTGTGACGTGGGACGAAAGCCCCAAACTGATCATGGCCTCTAGGAAGCCTGGACAGAAGAACACTGTCCCCAGGTCCATGGTCAAGGCAAGAATGCCTACAGGCATCCCCCAACAGGCACTTCACAAAAGAAAATATCCAAATAGACAATGAACACTTGAAATGGTGTTTCTCATCAGGAAAATGCAAATTGCAGCCACCAGCACTTCTACCAGGATGGCTGGGAGAAGACAGGCTCTGCAGGCCCCAGCAAACACCAGTGAGGCTTCGGGGAAGAGCTGAAGATGCATTTCCCATGACGTGGATGAAACAAGTGTGTGTGCTCAAAAACAAGTACAAGGATGTTCAAGGCAGTTTTGTTCATAATACAAAAAATGACACAACTAAACTGACCATCCAAAGGCAAATGAACAATTCTTGAATGCAGATGGAATGCCGCAGCGAGTGTGCACTATGAACATGGGGGCTGTGCACCATAAACACGGGGATGTGTGGCATAAACACTGAGGGTGAGCGCTGGCGTGCAGGCCATGAAAACAGGGTGTGCGTCATAAAAATGGGGGTATGTGGCATAAATACCGAGGGTGAGCATCATGAAAACAGGGTGTGCGCAGTAAACATGGGGTGCATGCAGTAAACATGAGGTGTGTGCAGTAAATGCGTGGTGCACGTGGTAAACAGCGGGGTGCACACAACAAACACAGGAGGCGCAAGCAGCCTCGTGGAGGAGCCCCATGCATACAGTAGCAGATGCATCCAGCAACCAAGCTGGGAACATCTGTACCCAGGGCCTCCTCTAGCATCAGACTGGGCTCAGTCCCTTTCTTCACACATGGAAGCTTCTAGAAGACAGTACAGGAAGACATGTTCCCCACCAGAAGACAACAGAGAACACACATCACACCATCATGTGATGCCACCACACACCCATCAGAGTCGCAGACGTCAGACCCACACACTGTGCACTGGCAGGGATGAGGATTCCCTGGTGGTTCTTGGGGCACACTGGCTCATCGACAGAAGAGTCTACAAATGCAAACATACTTTTATAATTTCAGTCCTCTATTATTTATGAGTATTTAGAAATACATTCTGCATACAGTGTTTGCACTGGAACACCATGCTACGCTCAATTATGGCCATAGCTAAGAAGGGAGAGAATGCCAACAGGAGCAAAATCCTGCAAGTCAGACACTGTGGAGCAACCAATGTCTCCCATGGAAATCTCAAAAGCCAAAATCTACCAGTGGAGACAGAAGTCAGGGGAGAGGTGACTTTTGCAATGGGGAACGTTACTGAAGGCCCTGAGGACCCTGGAATATTATATATACTCATCTGAGTGGTGATTATCCCTGGTTTTACAGATGAAATATCAGTTATGTGTATTCATAGTTCACTTCAAAAGTCCACAAATTTCTTTTTCACCTCCCAGCTCCTTACACCTCAACGAGCTGTGCAGAGAAAAGTACACATGGGCAAGGCACCTGCAGGACACAAGGCTCACCCCAATCTGCCTACACTGTGGAGTGTGGCACAGCCACCAGGAAGGAAGCTCCCATCAACCTGGTCTCAGAGTCTGCTGTGCCCCTTGGGTGAGACAGGCCCTGTTTCAGCCTCTCTGAGCTTTCCTCACCAGCACAAGAGGACTGTCAGCAGGAACCATGTGCACATGCTACAGAATGTTCTCACTTCCTAAATGCAAATACCTCGAACATTCAATCCAATCCTTATCAGGCACCTCCTCTAAAGCCCCAAGGATGACCAGATAGTGACAGTCATGTCACAAAGACCCTGCCGGGCCCTACCGGCCTGCTGGTCACCTGGCTTCTCCTCATGACATGAGGTAGGCTCTGCACACATCATATGCAGATTCCCCATCACACCATGACTTTCACTTATGGGAAGCACACACAGAAGAAAGAGAAAGTTGTACTAACTCAGTTGTAGACCCCATCCCAAACCTGCTCATGAAACCACAGCCTGAGGTGGGACACACTAAGGCGCAGCCATGCACCTCCCAGCTTCTCAGCTAATGTTACTTCTGGAATACTTGTCTTGGGGGGAACGTAGCTCACAGTTCCTCACTTGCAGCACTGACAAAGCTACCTTTGGGGAGGGGCCTCAGTCCAGTTGTGAGTCTGTAACTAGCACAGATTCAGGGGGTTTCCACTGAGACTCGCTGGAGGGTTCACATGCTCAGTTCTCAACTGCAGCCTCCATGACTGTGGGTGCCACCTCCAGCTTCTCGGCCTTCACACAGCTCGCCAGCTCTCAGTGGGGCTGCGAATGTGGGTTTCTAATAAGCCTCAGCTGCTCAGGTGACTCTGCTGGTCGGAGGACACACTTTGAGAACCACCAAGGGGAGCTCAGTTGTCTTTGAGGATGTCTGTGCTCTGAGTGGCATGCACGGAGCACAATGAGACAGGGTGACTATGCCATGGGGTGGAGATGACAGTGTTCTCTGTGGCCCTGGACCTTTGGATCAGAACACACTCAACGATGCAGACACCTGCTCATTCTTCCTGAAGCAGCTCTGTGGTTCTGAGATTCCGTGATCAGCAGTGGTAACAGACCATCTGCAGGATGGGCCCTGAGAGAAGGCCTGAGGAGGAGCCCTTTCTCTGACATCCCTGCCACTGTGCTCACTGGTGCAGCCAAAGGGACACACACAAGCTGTCAGGTCAGCATGGCATCAGGATGCACTGCAGTCATGAGCTCCATTTCCATCTTCCATGTATCTGTCACTGAGATCACGATTCTTTTGGAAAAATCTAAAAATACATTATTTTTGAAAACACAAAACTGTATCAGGAAAAGGGAGTTTATGGCAGAAAACTGAGCAGAAACCATTTCAGCCTGTGCCAGGAGAAGGCAGGTCAGATGTGTGCACCTGAGTTCTGGCACTCTGAGATCACTTCCTCTGTAAGGAATATAGTCTCTTCTGGTAGCAGCTACAACCAGGAGTGCATCTTCCCAGGCATTCTATTTCAAGTTCCTGTGTTATTGAGCTAAGAAATCTCCACTAGGCCTGAGAAATCCATACTCCCTGTAATGCATTTACAATTTGTCTGCCTCCATGATGAAAATGCCTGGCTTTACCATGAGTAATTGGAAAAAAAAAAAAAGAAAACAGGACAGGCTGGGTGTGGTAGCTCACGTCTCTTGTACCAGCATGTTGAGAGGTGGGGGCTGAAGGATCACTTGAGCTAAGAAGTTGAGACCAGCCTGGGCAACACAGTAAGACCTGGTCTACACAAAAATATAGAAAGTATCCAGGTGTGGTGGTATCCTCCCATGGTCCCAGCTATGAGTGAGGCTGAAGTAGGAGGACTGCTTGAGCCTAGAGTGGTGGGCGGGGGGCGGGGGGCAGTGGTGTAGAAGTTGCAGTGAACTGAGATTGTACCACCACACTCCAGTCTGGGTGACAGTGTCAGACTCTGGTCTCAAAAAAAAAATCAAAAACAAACAAATAAAAAACCACACAACTGAATCCAGAACACAGCTACCTTTCTGGAAAAACCCAGAGTGAAATCCACACATCCCTCACAGCGCAGGTGTGAAGACAGCTCCCACATACAATATCAGGACCAGTTAATCAAGTCTCTTGTCTCCTTAAGCAAGAGAACAACTCAAAGCAGCTGAGAGCACATGTCAGCACTGGGGCTGCCTGCAATTCAGGATACCCTGCCTCGTGAGCCAACATAACCTGCTCTCTGTGGCTCTCCTGGCCTTTCTCACTATACTGCCTGGACTGCCTTCCTGTTAGTCCACTGATGTAGGGCTCCACCATGCCCAGCAGGCTGGTGTGTCAAGTGGCTCAGGGAACCACCTCCTCAATAAGCATTTCTGAGACCTGACCAAGAGAGCTCTCTCTTCCTCCCATTGCTTATTCATCTTCATCAGACCAGGCAGAGAGACAACTAGGAATGACAGATGCCACCTCACCATCAATGCCAGGGCCAGTATCTCCTTTCCCCAAGTGCCTTCTGCATCCTACCCAGGCCACCACTACCACTGATACTCTAAAACCTGCAGGCACAGAGGATGGGATTCTCTATGAAGCAAAGGTCAGGTTCATTCAGCAGTCCGTTCATGCAGCTGCTCCAGAACTCCAGCATCAGACTCTCAAGAGCACGATCCAAACATCATTATTCCTACAGCACAACCCAGGTACAGAAGCCAAGTAACCCTTTTACGGATGTTTTGAGGTCCTGGGACCCCCACCCACATCACCCATGTGAATATGACAGGGTTTTGATTGAAACACATGGCTCATGCCTCCACGCTCTCCAGGTGAAACCACACCATACATGACCTCTTTGGGAGACAGTGCTCAGTAGATGCATGGAGTGAGCTGAAGCCTAAGCTTGGTGGCAGTGGCAGGAGCTGAACAGGACAGGGGTTGGGCCTGGGCTGTGTGCACAGCATTCTGCACCATTGCAGAGCAGGGCTGCTCCCTATGAATGCTGAGTCTCAGGACCCAGCCCCATGTGATGAGGAAGATGAGACCAGGGTGGCAACGTGAAGCTATCCCAACACTCTGAGCGCTTAGCCACAAAGAGCCGGAACCACCAGGAAGCATGACCCATCTTGCACCTTTCTGCCTCATCGCTGAAGGCTGCACATTAGCACTCTGACCACCCATCTCCTCAGGAGCTCAGCAGGACACACCAATCCATCCACCAAACCCAGACACTCCATAGGCTTCACAAACATGCGACCCCACGTGTGAGCTCAGCAGTATGGTGCTGACCAACTACCGGCTTCATCTCATGCTTCGCTGGTGGCTACAAGCCATGGTACCCACCCAGGTCTGCATACAGCATGAGGAGCTTGGGACAGAGCAAGTGGGAGCAGATACTTGGAAACTGCCCAGACATCAAGGGGCTTAGAGCTACTGTCATTTAGCACCTGCACATGTCCATGTTCACAAAAGCTTCACAATTAACCAAAAAGAAGTGAACGGAATCATCCCCATGTTACTGCTGAGAGGAAAGTTGTCTTGATGTTCACATGTGGAATCCCTGCTAAGTTCTGCTAAGTTCACACCATACCAACCCACATGGGCAGAGAGGTGAGCTGCAGCACAGCAGCACAGGAAGCAGCAAGAGGCCTCACAGGTAGTGACCTAGGGACCTGAGCAAGCAGCAACCAGGAACCACAATGAGGGGACCTCGCCCACCAGGAACCACTGAGGGTTAGACAGGTCACCGGTGAATGGCCTGCCACATAGCCAAGTAGGGAGGCGCAAGGAGGCAGGATGATCAAAGGATGACAGCGACAGGATGGCAGGAGATGACATGCATCCTGCACAGCACAGCCGTGCCTCACCATTCACTTCACCAGACACTCATGTGCCTGCTGGGAGACAGGAGGATGACTCATGACACACAGCTGACTTGTTGGCAGTCACAAAGAGGATACATGGCAAAGCCTGAACTTGAACCAGGATCTGTCCAAGTTCACAATCACTGGGCACACCCCAGAGCTTGCGTGTCCCCCGACATTGCAGGAGAGGAAGTTTGCACTTCCTAACACCCCAGAACCCAGCAGCACCTGCCAATACTGCAGGACAGGAAGTTTGCACCCCAGGAAACTGCATCACCCGCAACATTGCAAGGCAAGAAGTGCAAAATTCTTTGGAATCCAGGAATCAGCATTAATCACACATTAATAAAATGTGGTGGTTTGGATTTACATCTCATATTCCTATTCACAGTTAGAATAAACCAAAATTGGAAGCAACATGCCCCAGCACAGCTTGCAATCAGGATACCTGAATGTCTGACAGGCCTAATGGAAGCCGGGAGAGAAATCCTGTATTCCTGGGGGTAGAAACGTGCAGCCACATTGAGATTCAGGGCAATTTCTATACATAAAGCTATTATTTAACACTTAACCTTGGTCCCCAAATAACAAATACAAAAAAAGCAAGGCTACTTTTGGAAAGATCACTCCTCACCACCCTCTCCAATCCTGGCTGCAGACAGAGGTGCAAGGAAAGGGCCAGAGGGCGGAGAACAGGCCATGCGCGGGCAGCACCCTCTTCTTGCCTCATCCCCATCTGGGTGCGGTGAGCATGCAGGGTAGGAGAAAAAGGCAGTGTTACCTTTTTCCCAGTCTGCCTCTCCACCATGTCACTGCTGAGGGGAAGCTCTCCTGCTGAGGTGCTTTAGGACACCTGCCCTTGGGCATCATCTTGCTCCTCCCCCGATCTTCATTTACATGGCTGGCGCTTCATCATCAACCATCTGCTTCAAAGGAGAGGACACACAATTCACTGCATTCAGAGGCAGCACAAAACTCATCCACTCTCACATTGTACTCAACAGACTCAGTAACTGATCAAAGCAGGCAGCTGTTCTCATCAGGGCTGGGACCAGGCTCAGGAAGGACCTTCTCTGGATGTGCCTCCCATAAAGGGGTCACCAGCAACAGGAATGGCAGCTTTGAGCAGGAAGGAGAACAGAGAGGGGTCAAGTACTTCATGGTGGAAGAAAGGGACACATGGTCTAGGGTGTGGTTGTATTCTGGGTGGCAGTCAGCAGCACGTGGATCCTGGGTCCCTCCTGGTACAGGCTGCACCCAAAGTGGTCATGCGCCACAAGGCAGTCCCTTCCCTGCAGCACAGGCAAGGTCACAATACGCAGTGTAGTACCCCAGTCCTCAGGTCTGGCAGGTCATGTCCACAGCCTCAGTCTCATACTCCACTTACCAGCTGGGAAGCAGCTCCTGTTCTCACCAGGCCTGTGCTTTCTGCACATCCAGTTCCCTCAGTTGGTGGGCAACGAGTGTCTCTGAGGAAGTCCGGCAGCTGTGAGGTCCCAACTCCACCACCATGGAAGCAGACGCCCCCGCTGGGCTTTAGGCTCCAGCTCCTGGGTTTCCTAGGAAATCTGATGACACATATTGTGTTAATTAAATTTTATTTCTATTTATTAATCATGTTTTATTTCAGGAAATCTTGGCATCTTAAAAAGTTTCTATCCAGGGAAAGACTGCCCCTCTTGGGGCTAGCAAATTCCCAGATAGCCAAGGGCCCCCACACAACCCAACCACCTTCTTACCCAACTCCACACCCAAGCCAAGCCCTGCCTGAAACCAGTACACAGCCAGGTACACAAGCCAATCCCTGCCTGAAACCATAGAGAGCCAGGTAATACAGGAAACTAGAAAGCATCCCTACAGCACAAAGCCTGCAAGAACTTTCCAAAGTAGCCACTCCTCAACTATTCGCTCTGCCCTGTCCCACTCTTCCTGCAGAAAACCCAACAAGCAGTGGCAGAGGCCTTCCCCAAGCCTCTGCTTCTGACTCCCGGCCACTGTGGTGTGAGGCAGCCCCTCTGTGACATGCGATACAAGTGCACTTCTTCCTTCCCAGCCTCGTCCTGGTGTCTTCTATGGTGGCACCAACTTCACCATGCTACACCCGGCCTGGACACTCTTAGAGCACAGGCCTCCTCCCTGCCTGGGGGCCTTCTAGGTTTGTTCACCATCACAGCCAGGTCTTCCAGGTGCACTTACAAGAGGAATGGGGGGAACACCTACACCCCCATGCCCAAAGTCACGGTCCTCCTATCATGTCTTTGCCACATCATCAGTTAGAAAACATTTCATACAAACCAATCTGTGCACATGTCTCTGCTCTTTTCACCACAGAAGCACCTCTGTGCATGACCATTCTGGGAGAGGAAATTTCTGCAATACGCTCACCTGTATTTACCCATTTTGCTCATCCACAAAGTGTGGCTTTTGAAACACAAGGTGCAGACACATCTGTGAGTGGCAGCTCCACTCTGAGCCTCTCCCACTTGTACCCCGTCAATTCAAGGTTACACTGTGTGCCATCTGCCCCTGGACACAGACTTCAGTGAGACCACAAGATGCTGCTCCTCAACACCATCTCGCAACCTGCTTTGTCTTTCCAAAATAAATGATAAAATCCCACAAAGTGCTGTTTTGGTATTTAACTGGCACAAGAACATATCTAAAGTTATTCTGGTGAATAACCATCCACCAATCCTGATGGCTGAGGCCAGAGATATTTTCTCTCTCTACCTGAATCTATGAATTTTACATTCTCTCCCAGTTTTCCACCACAAAACTGGAATATCTCAGCCTGGAGAAATGGCATCTCAGCACCTGACTCAGGGAAGGCTGTTCAAACTTATGGCTGTCTATAAACTCCGTGGTAATCTTTAAGTAGAAGTTTAAGGATTGCCAGGAACTAATATTTTTAAAACTCCAGACTGCCTGCTCTCAGGATGGAAAAACGGGGTCTTCACCATGGTAGAGTTCACCATCCTGATCTTGATGTGAGTCTATGGCCCATGGACACATGCAGAATAGCACTGGTGTGGTCAGGGTACAGACCTCACAGCCTATGGACAATGCCTGGGCCCCAACAGTGTGAGGACATATGACTTCACTCCTGAAACAACTGATTCTCTCCATGTCCCTAGTCTGGTACTGTGCCCCGGCACCTTCCCCAATGGACCAGGGATCTGGGAGTCCACTCAGGAGGTGGAGGAAGTGGTTGCACCCACCAGGCAGAATACTTTTCACAGTCTGTGTCACAATGGACACTCTGGGGGCTAGGTAGTGTTGCCCCAGATATACTCTGTGTTTTCTGGACAGTGTTTCTCTACCCACTGGCATGACAACAGTTAAGACCATCCTGGTCACGGCCCTTCCAGACCCTCATGTCCACCTGGCCTTGGCTATGTGTTACCGATGGTGACATTACCGATGGCAGTGATGTTCTTGAGGCCCTGCAACCCCAGTCCTCACCTCTCCATGAACCACCACCCTCATCACAGTCATCGAGATAGGTGACAGCTGAGATGTGCTGCTGAAGCATTTGGGTGGCTGTGGATGAAGCTGGCTTGGATGTAGCTGCCATGTAGCCCATCCTACACCTCCCAGGACCTGTCTGTAGGCACCAGGCATGCACCACCTGGCCCACTCTTTTCCAATAAGAGACCAGATGAGGACAGAGGCTCTGGTTGCTGTTGTTCTTTTCCAAGACTTGCCATCCCACTCCTCCCAGAAGCTGCCCTGGTGATGCCTCTGGCACCTCTGGCATCCACATTGCCCTGTGTTCCCTCTACTGGGCTCAGGACTTGTCATCCTCGCCCCTTGCTGTGAAATGGCAGAGCCAGCTGAGGACAGAGATACCGTTACTCAGCCATGTCAGTGACTTCTCCCAAGGGCTGCTCTGGAGTCACATCCACAGGCTCTGCTGACTCACAGGTGTTGTCTGAGAGGAGGGGCTGCTGTGACATTCCCACGCCTCCCTGTCAGACCTGTCACTTCGAGCAGTCTTTGAAGCTGGAGGTCCCCTTTTTAGACCGTTCCACAGCTGCCCAGGCCTAGCCCCTGTGCCTTCTCACCACAATGCTGCATAGCTGACCACCCAAGAGGGGATGCCAGGTCTCACTCCTGGGTGAGACTCTTCCCTGGAAGGTGACTTAGCTGTCCCTGCCTATACTCATTTTAAGTACAGCCTCAATCTCCCTCATTTCCAAGTTATCAAGCAAAGTCTATTTTAAACTCATGTCCCTTGAGTCAGCAGGAGAATGAAACACACCTGGGGACACTGGGGCTGACCCATGCCCTGTGCTGAGTGGCAGGGCATGGTCTGTGGGAAGGGAAACGCAGAGCCAGTGGCTGAAAGGCTGGAGAGCACCTGGCCCTGACCAGCCCTAGGCCACGCATTCCCTGTTCCTTCACCTCCAGACAGCAACCCTCCCAGCTTCATGAACTGCTAGGGTCACCAAGAGTCCAGGGTGGCAAAAGTCCTCCACACAAGCCAGTGGCATACTCCCTGAGGTGAAAGCCACGGCGCCAACACTGTGGACTCAGGGAACTTGCGGATTACCAGGCAGCCTCACATCTGTGCCAAAATAACACACAACTCAGCCCAGCAGAGTGGACAGTGTCTGCAGCCAGCTTTGGGATTCAGGGCCAGCTGAGGCTGGGAACAGCCATCCTTGCCATGACCTCTCCACACCGTCAGAGGCTCTGCAGCCCATAGGGGCTCCACCTACCCCGCCATGGGGCTCAAGACACAATCTTTCTATGGGGCTGGCAGGACAGATATGACAGGAACAACGATGCCCTGCTCCTCCCTGAAGGTGGCTTCAAGAGCACTCAAGGGAGAGAGGTACTGTCAAGACTGGCCCAGGGAAACCACAGGGCAGGTTTCCCAGCACCCACCATGTGCCAGCAAGCACAGAGCCTTCACCTAAACCATCCAGGCACCACAGCCTCCCCCTCTGCACATGCCACAGCCCAACTGATATTCCCTCTGCTCCAGAGGAGATGCAGTGAACACCAAAGAGCCTTCCTCCAGGACCACCAAGCATGACACAGAAGGGGTTACACTGACTACTGAAAGGTCAGTTTAGCAAAAACCTCAGGAATTTCAGCCTATCTGGTCTCTTCAGCTGAAGACCAGGCACTGGTGGGGAATCCAGAGCTGCCTCTCCTGGGCTTCTAGGATCAGAGCTAGGAAGGATGACCCTGAGACGCCTGTGGGGCAGAGCAGGATGTTGGGCAGCAGGGTAGGGAGGGGACAGTTGGGGGGTTGTCTGTGGAGCAGGGTCAGGAGGATGAGCTGCGGGGGGGCAGGCTGCCCAGGAACACTCCTTGCCAGAGGCCTTGGCATCACCAGGGAGTCCGTGGACCATGGAGATTCACAGGTCCTCTCGGGCCTTCTGAACCCAAACCTGCACTTTAATCATGTTCTGTTCTGCACACTAACATCTGAGAAGGGCTGTACCAGAAAAAACTTGTAATGACACAATTCATTCTGAAAACTCACAGAAGAAAAAAAGACTTCTTTGGGGCTGAAATTCACCTTCAATAAAGGGATGGAATGTGAGTAGAGCTGCCCCTGTACAACTGGGCTCTGGGTCTGCGCTATGTGGGTTCACTTACACCATATTTTCTTCCACCCCTGCCTCTCCTGAGACCGCAAGACCCATCTCTCCTCTTCCTCTTCAGCCTCCTCAATGTGAAAACGAGGACGACGAAAGCCATTTGTGGAGACCTGCTGCTGCTGCGCGAGGCTTAAGTCTATTTTCTCCTCGTGATCTTAGTCTTTTCGCATCTCTAGCTTGCTTTACCCTAACGGTAACAGTAGAACACACGTAACATACAAAATGTGCGTGACTGGTTTTATGTGGTCAGGAAGGCTCTGGTCAACAGAAGGCTGTTGAGTTTGGGGAAAGTTAAAAGTTATAAACTTTTCAACTTTTCAACTGCACGGGAGGCTGGCGCTCTCAACCCGTGTTGTTCAAGGGTTCGCTGTAATTTGTAGTAAAACACCAAGCCCCCTTCCACCTGGGTAAGTCTCTCTCCCTGAACAGATGTGACATTACCATCCAAAGACTCCCAGAGAGAAAGAGAACACTTCAAATTCAGATTTGTCTTCCACAGTATATTGACAGAACAGGGCTTACGTACGTCCTGGGCAAATGCTCCTCTCCTTATGTAAGTGAACAACTCCACCAACCACCAGCTTGTGTAACGACCAAACGTTTACATATCAAATGGTGCCCAAAGCCCCTGAGAAGGGATGTGATTCAGCTCCTCCCCTCACGCAGGCACGTGGCCTCGGAGGCCCAGGAGGAGGAAGACGGGGAAGTCAGCAGCCTGGTGAAAAAGGGGAGGGAAGCCCTTCAAAGGAAGCTCTCCAAGAACCTTCAATCCCAGCTCCAATTCCAAAGACAGGAACACACTTGTGATTGAGAGGATCAAACACCAAAGGCCTGTTTGCCTTGAGGGGGATACTGGGGAGGATGGGAAAAGGGGAGTGAGGACCAGCTGGAAGCAGCAGTCCTGTGTGGCACCGTGGCTTGCTCCCACCTTGGCCCTGGGCACAACCCTGCATGGTGATGATGCCTGGCCTGCCTGCAGCACACGGCCATGCTCCAGATACCTTATCTTTATCTGAAGAGTTCTTTTGTTTGTTCATTTGAGGCAAGGTCTGGCTGTGTCGCCCAGGCTGGAGTACAACGGTGTGATCACAGCTCACTGCAGCCTCCTCCTCCTGGGCTCAAGCTATCCTCCCACCTGAGCCTCCCAAGTAGCTGGGAGTACAGACCCATGGCACCATGCCTGGCTAATGTTTGTATTTTCTGTGCAGCTGGCTTTCGTCATGCTTCCCAGGCTGGTGTCTGTCCCAGGCTGGTGTCTGAAGGATGCTTTACAGCAACCCCTCCTGCCTTTTCTGGCTGAGCCCTGCGGTCTGTCGTGCACTCTATGGAAAGGGAGGAGCGCGTTCTCCAGCGGCTGCGTCAGGAGTGGTGCCCTGTGCACACCTCAGAGGGAGAGAAGATGCCAACCGACTGAGCGGAGGAAAAAGAAAAAAACGAGAAAAGGAAAAAGAGCTGCACACCTTGCGGGCCTACTGTGTGCAAAGCCCTTGAGTGACACATCCCATGGCCCACAGCACTGTGGCCAGCCTGGGTGTGGAAGAGAAGTACCACTGGCCTCTCATCTCTCACCATCTCAGTGGGCAAGGGCAGAGCAGCTGAGGGCAGGGGGGCAGAGCCGAGGGCAGCGGGGCAGAGCCGAGGGCAGGGGCTGAGCCGAGGGCAGGGGGGCAGAGCCGAGGGCAGGGGGGCAGAGCCGAGGGCAGGGGGGCTGAGCCGAGGACGGTGGGAGGGGCAGAGCCCAGGGCAGGGGCAGAACTGTGGGCAGGGGCTGAGCCAAGGGACAGAGGCCCTCCCAGGCACCGCCTGACAGTCCACATCAGCGTCTCTGTCTCTGTCCAGCCTCCACACATCCCTGCACGTTCTGAAGAGCCCTCCCCGAGAGTCCAACTCTCTCCTTCCTCCTCAGGGCCACATCAACTGTGGGGTTCCGGCTATCACTTTGTGGAAAAGGCTCCTAACATGGGTGTCCTCCCTCTCACCCCATAAGCCAACTGGCCAAGACCAGGCGGGTACCACAAACCACGGGGTAGAATCTCTCTGCTATGGTCTGAATGTTTGTGTCAGCCCCCCCACACACCCCAAAATTCACAGGTTCAAACCAAACCCCCAGTGCGCCGGCTAATTTTTATATTTTTGGTAGAGATGGGGTTTCACCATGTTGGCCAGGATGGTCTCCGTCTCTTGACCTCATGATCTGCCCACCTCAGCCTCCCAAAGTGCTCCCCACCCTCTGTGCTCCAAGGCACACAGGCTCTCTACTGCAGCCCCGTTTTCCACTTATATTTTCTGTTATCACAGGGTGGGCAGCAGCACCGAGAGGGCGTTCAGCATCTCTGGCCTCTGCTTTGGCCCCTCACACACATGCTTGGTCACTAGGCTGTGGAACATAACAGAGGCCCCTTGCTCCAGAAACACGGGCCACCCGACAGGAGCGTGGACACAGGAGGTGGGGCCACGTGGTGCCTCACAGAGGAGAAAAAGCCAGGAGGGCGGCAAGTGGGCGCAAAGTTCTCAGCTTTGCTAAGTCATCAAGAAAACGCAAACTAAAACCAACGTAAGTGTGAGGGTTACTACTGAGTGTCAACTTGACTGGACTGAAGGATGTGAAGTGCTGTTCCTGGGAGCGTCTTGAGGGAGCTGCCAAAGGAGATTCACAATTGAGTCAGCGGACGGGGAGAGGCAGAGCCCCCTCCATCTGGGTGGGCACCATCTCATCAGCTGCCAGCACAGCTAGAGTAAAGCAGGCAGAGGAACGCGGAAGGACCGGATTGGCTGAGTCTTCCAGCCTCCATCTTTCTCCCATGCTGGATACTTCCTGCCCTCGAACATCAGACTCCAAGTGCTTCAGCTTTTGGGCTCTAGGGCCTACACCAGTGGTTTCCCAGGGGCTCTCAGGCCTTCAGCCACAGACTGAAGGGTGTGGCTGTTGCTTCCCTACTTTTGAGGTTTTGGGACTCGGACCGGCTTCCAGGCTCCTCAGCTTGCAGACAGCCTATTGTGGGACTTCACCTCGTGATTGGTGAGTCAATACTCCAATAAACTCCCCTCCATGTATACATCTATCCTATTAGTGCTGTCCCTCTAGAGAACCCTGACTCACACACTCAAGTACTGGCGAAGAGGTGGAGCAAAGCAAACTGGTCCATTCTCATCAGGGCCAACTCACGCATCTGGAAATCTCTACTCACAATGAACACAAGTGTGCCCTATAGCCCAGCAATGCCATTCTGGACACACACGTCCAAAAGAAAGG